>NW_027617268.1:0-131000 GCF_964187855.1 Myxine glutinosa | reverse complement strand
CAGAAAAACGACGTAGTGGAGTTTATTATTTATTAATGACGAGTATAAATAACGTCAAAAATGTCGGGTTGGAACAGTTTTTGACGGTACAGCGGCGTGAGCATGCCGACGCCTGGGCCTAGTCTAGTGTCGGGCGCTCATATCATCTTTATTTATTAGACATCCTACAGACGTAAATGGACACTCGTTTTACTCTGCGCACTTTGCACGTCACGGTCAGCGAATGTCACGTCCCTCTGAAGGAGCTGCGCTCCAACGCGTCGAAATAATTTTTTTGTTTGTTTTTTTGTTTTTTTGTATACAAGATCGAGGCTCGTGAAAGAGCGAACATTAATCACACAGAAAGACAAACCGACACATAAAACATATAACATCGGGAGCGGTAGACAAGATGGGGAGAGAGGGGGAAGGACACAAACACAACATTTGAGAGCAGGGACCGAGAGACATGGAGACATCGAGAGATCTGAGAGAGGGCGAGGGCTTTGGGGGGGGGGGCATGGGAAGGGGGCGGTGGGAGAGGTATAAAACATATGGACACTGACGCCAGGACTTCCAGGAAAGAAGTTGGAATTTCAAACAAGGTGGATCTGGGGTGAATTAGCGGGGGTAGAAAAGATCAAGGTTTTGGATGGGGGAAGATAAGAGATGGTGGTGAACAGCTGTTTTAAAGACCTGGAGGGAGGAGTGGGATTGAAGGGAGTGAGGGAGTTTGTTCCAGAGGCGGGAGAAAAGAGGAATGAAAGAGTGAAGGTGAGCAGAGAGCCGAGATTTCGGCAGTTTAACCATCAGAGGGTTGCTGGCAGATCTTGTGCGACCTGTCGGAATATTTGGGGGACAGAGCACAGAGAGAGCTGGGGGTACAAGGCCGGAGAGGAGTCGGTAGAAGACAGAAAGACCACCTACCTGCCTGCGGTGAGTGAGTGAAAGGCCCTCAGAGATAGCTTCATCGCGGGAGATTCCAATAATTCTGAAAGCTTTGGTTTCAACAGCGTGAAGCTGAGCTAGGTGTGAGGCAGGAGCACCGCCCATAGGGGAGAACAGTATTCCATTGAGCTGTGGATGAAAGCCTTGTATGTGGTGAGGAGCTCAGGTGTGCCGAGGAAGGACTTCGCACGACGGAGGATGCCCAGTCGGCGACTGGCTTTGGAGGCCAGCTTGGAAATGTGGTTTTCCCAAGAAAGATCATGGCAGATAGTGAGACCCAAAAGCTTGAGCGACAGAACTTCTTGGAGAGGATTGTTGAGAAAGTAGATGGGAGGGTTGTCCAGTCGATCTTTTCGGAGAGACATAGTAAGAGTGTGAGATTTGTCAGGATTGAAAGACATGTTCCACTTGTTTGACCAGTCTGTGATTTTGTCCAAGTCTTCAGAGAGTGAGGAGGCTGCAGACTGCCGATCTGAGGGAAGAGGAATGGAGCGGCAGAGAGTGGAGTCATCAGCAAAGAGATAGAGAGGATTTTCAAGAGAGTCAGAGAGATCATTGATGAAGACCAGAAAAAGCACGGGGCCCAGAACACTGCCTTGGGGAACTCAAGCCTGAACAGGAAGAGGAGATGAGAGAAACCCATTCAGGGCCACACGTTGACGACGACGAGAGAGGAAGTCCGCCAGCCATCCGTGGAGATTTCCATGGATACCAAAGGAGGAGAGTTTGGTGAGCAGAGCGGGGTGCCAGACCGTGTCGCAGGCACGTGATATGTCGAGGGAGACAGCTCTAATTTCCTGTTTGACATTGAGGACCTCCATCCATTGTTGAGACAGCAGAAGCAGCGACCAAAGACGGAATTCGTCCGACTTGCTTTATTGAAACAAAACAGCTCAGGTATTCTGACAAGCCCGTTTATCGGGCAGCAATATATATACACATTTATGCCGGGCGTTTGCCTGGGAAAACCGAGACCGGGCATGCCCGGGTGTCAAGGGCGAGTCCTGGAAAGGCGAGTCTGGACATGCCCGGGCGTCCTGGACGCGGTCTGGCAAGTCGAGGCTGGGCGTGCCCGAGCGCTCTGGGCGAGCCCTGGAAAGGCGAGAGCGGGCATGCCCGGACGCTCTGGGTGAGCCCTGGAAAGGCGAGAACGGGCATGCCCGGGAAAGACGATACCGGGCGTGCCCGGGAGGTTCGGGCGTGCCCGGGAACAGCGAGTCCGGGCATGCCCAGGAGAGGCGCGTCTGGGCCCGTCCGGACGAGCCCGGCATGGCGATCGCGCCCTGGCTGCGTCCTGGCAGGTGCAAGGCGATTGTGTACATTCAGCGGGAACCGCTACACCTCCGCCTTTTATTTATTGTTATTTAATAAAAAAGCTTTCGTACACCGACCTTGAGGCTCGGTTTGCAAGCCACCGTCTCCAATTCCAATGTAAGAGACATGATTACTCTTATTTTGAGTCTTAAGAGTCCTCGGGGTCTTTTGGGACTTTTGGGTAATTTGGGTCTTTGGGGTCCACTGCACCCTCAGGGTCTTTAAGTTTATTTTTGGTGTTTTAGATTGACATCCAACAGACGTAAATGAACACTCGGTTTACTCTGCGCACTTTGCACTTCACATTAAGCGAATTTCATCTCCCTACGCCGTGTATTTATTGTAATTTTAAAACTGCTTCCGTGCACCGACCTTGAGGCTCGGTTTGCAAGCCACCATCTACAATTCCAATGTAAGAGACATGATTACTCTTCTTTTGGGTCTTCAGAGTCCAAAAGGTCTCTTGGGTTCTCTGGTTAATTTGGGTCCTTTGGGTGCTCAAGCTCTTTTGCATCCTTGGGATCTTCAGGTTAATTTGGGTCTTCGGGGTGTTTTCGGTCATTTGGGTCCTCTGCCTCTTTGGGGTCCTCGGTATTTTTGGTCTTTGGGGGTAATTTGGGTCTTTGGGTTCAACTGGGTCCTCAGTGTCTTCAAGAGTCTTTTTGGTGTTTTGGATTGTTTGGTTCTGTGGGGTCATCATGGGTCTTCGGGGTATTTTGGGTTTTCAGGGACTTTTTGGTCTTCTGGGTCTTTTTGATTTTTTGGGGGTCTTTGGGATATTTTAGGTCTCTGGGGTCTTTTGGGTTTTTGGGTCTTTTTGGTCTTCTCGGTCTTTTGGATCTTTGGGGTATTTTTTTAGTTTTCATGGTCTTTTGGGTGTTCTGGGTATTTATGGGTCGTTGGGGTCTTTGGATCTTCAGGGTGTTTGGATCTTCAGGGTCTTTTGGGTCTTCTGGATATTTTAGGGTTTTTGGTTTTTTTTTGTGTCTTCAGGGTATTTTGGATGTTCATGGTCTTTTGGGTATTTAAGGGTCTTTGGGGGTCTTTTGTGTCTTTGTAGTCTTTGTAGTCTTTTGGGTCTTTAATGGTATTTGGTGTATTTTGGGTCTTTCGGGTGTTTTCAGTCTTTTCAGTCTTTTGGGTCTTTTGGTCTTTATCGGTCTTTGGGGAATTTGGGGTCTTCAGTGTCTTTTGGGTTTTTGTGGTCTTTTGGGTATTTAAGAGTCTTCGGGGTCTTTTGGGTGTTTGGGGTCAATTGGGTTTACAATGACTTTTCTGTCTTTTGGGCCTTTGGGGACTTCTGGTTATTCATTGTATTTTGTGTCTTTAACAGTCTACGGGGTATTTGGGGTGTTTAGGGTCTATTTGGTCTTCGGGGTCTTCTGGGTCCTTGAGGTCTTCGGGTCTTTTGGGTCTTTCCAAAATGTTGGTTATTTGGGTCTTTTGGGGCTTCAGCATATTTTGGGTGTTTGGGATATTTTAGGTCTCTGGAGTCTTTTGGGATTTTGGGTATTTTTGGTCTTCTGGGTCTTTAAGGGTCTTTGAGATATTTTGGGTCCTTGAGGTATTTAAGGGTCTTCTGGGTTTTTTGGATCTTTGGGGTATTTTTTTAGTTTTCATGGTCTTTTGGGTCTTCTGGGTATTTAAGGGTCATTGGGGTCTTTGGATCTTCAGGGTCTTTGGATCTTCAGGGTCTTTGGATCTTCAGGGTCTTTGGGTATTTTGGGTGTTAGTGGTCTTTTGGGTCTTTAAGGGTCTTGTGGTATTTTGGGTCTTCTGGATATTTAAGGGTCTTTGGGGTTTTTTGGGTCTCCAGGGTATTTTGGGTGTTCATGGTCTTTTGGGTATTTAAGGTTTTTTGGGGGTCTTTTGCGTCTTTGTAGTCTTTGTAGTCTTTTGGGTCTTTAATGGTATTTGGTGTATTTTGGGTCTTTGGGGTCATTTGGGTATTTAAGGGTCTTGGGGTCTTTTCAGTCCTTTGGGTCTTTGGGTCTTTGGGTCTTTTTCGGTCTTTGTGGAATTTGGGGTCTTCAGTGTCTTTTGGGTTTTTGTGGTCTTTTGGGTATTTAAGAGTCTTCGGGGTCTTTTGGTTGTGTCGTGGAAGTGTAGTGAGACTCAAGACTGCAATGATGTCACAGGTTTACAAAAGATCCGGACTTTATTAACTGGTTATTCACTTCATTCCAATACCAAATAGCTACCATTAAACTCAATCGACCAGGTAACTCTATCCTGATAGTCCCTCTTTCGTGGCTGATGTCTTCTCCGCAGCGCCGTACTCGTGGTACGCGTTCATTCCGTCGGGCAGGGCTTCTGAGGATGAGTGCCCTTTGACTCAAAGTCTCTTCTGTTTATATGGGCAAACTTCAGTTAATCCTCTGTGCGCTGAAATCGTAATCCCTTCTCCGCAGCAATGTTACTCAGTCATCCTGCTCGCCTTCCTGGCACCAACTCGCTCCTCCCTGCTGGGAATTTGCTTCATCCTCTTTGCATCCCGATGAAAGACAATAGTACGGGCTTGGGAATGTGTGTTAGCCCGGGGTCGTGCTAAAGCTACACAACAGGACTCCCAGCTTCAACAGGGCGAGATGCATTCCTGACATTCTTATGACCACCTGCTCGTACCTTGGTTCGTTACCAGTTCCAATCAATGAGTTACCAGTTCTAATCAATGAGTTACATTTCCACAGTTGTTTGGGGTCAATTGGGTTTTCAATGACTTTTCTGTCTTTTGGGCCTTTGGGGACTTCTGGGTCTTCATGGTCTTTTGTGTCTTTGACAGTATATGGGGTATTTTGGGTGTTTAGGGTCTATTCTGTCTTCGGGGTCTTCTGGGTCCTTGAGGTCTCAGGGTCTTTTGGGTCTTTCAAAAATTTTGGGTATTTGGGGTCCATTGGGTTTTTGGGGTATTTTGGATTTTCAGAGTCCTTGCGTGGTCTTCTGAGTCATTGGGGCTTTTGGGTCCTTTTTGTCATTTGGGTCCTCGGGGTTGTTTGGGTCTTTTGGATCCTCATGGTCTTTTGGATCCTCTTGGGTCTTTGGGGTCCTTTGGGTCTTTGGGGTATTCGGGGTATTTTGGGTCTTCAGAGTCCTTGGGGTCTTTGAAGTCTTAATTAGCTTTTGTGCCTGTTACAGTCTTCAGGATTTTTGGGGTCTTCTGGGTCCCTGGTGGTATTTTGGGTCCTCAGAGTGTTTTACGTCTTTTTGCCGGTGGACACACAGTCATGTTCAAAGATTGCCCCTTAAACCCCCCTCCCGCCCCCCACTCATATCCCTCCTAAAGCACTACTCAAAGCCTTTAAGACCTAGCCTTATGAAGGGGGACAGACACACAAACACACACACATTGTGTTTTATATGGTGGATCTCTGTGAGGTGGTTTAGGATGAGATACCCTAATTGCGTACGTACTAAATATGTAGATACTTTCCAAACCCTGCAATCCATCGAATAATCCGATTTTTCAATCCCTCATCAGAACCCTCGTAATTCCAATCGGGGAAAGCGAACTCAGTGGTTTATTGATGAGAGTGTCCGCTACATATGGGGGGATGTCGGTGGATCCAAGCCTGGCCGAGTCATTTCATAGACTTTCAAAATGGTTTGTGCTGCTTCCTATGTTGTCGTTCAGCATTTAAAAGGATGAGAAATACGGGGCCCTTCAGGGGCATTGACAATTGTCGTCCGCCCACAACCCCCTCCCCCTTCGCACGTTTCCGCCCCTCCCCGACCTCTCCTCCCCCCGACTCCCCATCCCCCTCATACTTCTTCTCCCCACCCCCCTCCCCTGTACACCTCCTCTCCCCTCCCTCCTCCCTGTACACCCCCTCTCACACATTTCCACACCTTCCCACACCCCCTCTCGCACATTCCCACACCCCACATCACACATTCCCACACCCCCTCTCGCACATTCCCACACCCCCTCTCGCACATTCCCACACCCCCTCTCGCACATTCCCACACCCCAGCTCGCACATTCCCACACCCCCTCTCACACATTCCCACACCCCCTCTCGCACATTCCTACACCGCTCTTATACATTCCCATACCCCTCTCACACATTTCCACACCTTCCCACACCCCCTCTCGCACATTCCCACACCCCACATCACACATTCCCACACCCCCTCTCGCACATTCCCACACCCCCTCTCGCACATTCCCACACCCCCTCTCGCACATTCCCACACCCCAGCTCGCATATTCCCACACCCCCGCTCGCACATTCCCATCCCCCACCCCACCCCCTCTCGTATGGTCCCACCACCCCATCATCAACAACAACAACAACAACAACATGCATTTTAAGGCCATTTTCCCTGCTAGAGCGGGGGTAAGCCTTGCGGTCCCCATGACAATCTTCTCCATCTTGCCCTATTTTCTGCATCTCTCCTTGTTAACCCCCTTGCCCGCATTTCTTCTTCCACCATCTTTGGCCAAGTCTTTCTCGGTCTTCCCCGTCCTCTACTTCCTTCTACATTCATTTCCATCACTCTTCTCAACCAGGCACTTTCATCCTTCCTCAACACATGACCAAACCATCTCAACCTGTTCCTCTTCACAACATCAATCACAGGCTCTATTCCCATCATTTTTCCCAATTCATCATTTGTCTTCCTCTCTCTCAACGATACTCCGCACATCCATCGAAACATTCGCATTTCCACCCTTTCAAACCTTCGTTGCTGCTCTACGTTCATTACCTATGTCTCGCTCCCATAAATCATAACACTTCTCACACATGCAGCATACACCTTTCCCTTCAGCTTCAACGACACTCCCCTCCTCATCAGCACGCCACTCAGTTCCCGAAACTTCTTCAATGCACATCTCACTCGAGCAACCGTTGCCGAGTCAGATCCACCTTCTCTATTCAGCATGTCTCCGAGGTAGCAAAATGTTTTCACACCTTCCAGCTTCACGCCGTCTCCAAGATCGAATTCAACATTTCCTCCATTTGCAGCTCCCTCTGTGCATACCTTACATTTGAATGTAGCTGCCACATTGGTTAATGACCCTCTCAGACCACTACATTTTTGATGAAGCCACTCAGCGCACATTGTACATTGAATGGAGTTCACTCCGACACCCTTCCTGCACACAGCACAGGGCCACTTCCCAGTTCTTTCCACCTCACCACATGCTTTACCACTTGCCATCACCTTCGTCTTTCCGATATTCACCTTCAGACCTTTTGTCTCCATACATTCCTTCCAGTTGTTCATCTTTTCCTTCAGTCCATCCATACTTTCCGCAATCAACACCAGATCATCTGCATACAACAACTCCCACGGTAAACCTCCTTTACGTTCTGAGCCAGCACCTCCATCACAGCTACAAATAGTAGTGGACTTAGTACCGACCCCTGATGCACTCCCACCTTCACCTCAAACTCACCACTGTTCCCGTCCTTCATCCTTACAGCTGTGCACGCGCTTTTGTACATTGCCATCACTACTCTGTTCAACCATTCCTCCACTCCTAACTTCCCCATTGCCCATGTCAATACTTTGCGTGGAACCCTTTCGAATGCTTTCTCCAGATCAACAAACCCAAGAAACAACTTCTTCCTCTTCTCCATGTACTTCTCCTAGAACTGCCTCACAATAAAAAGCGCGTCTGTCGTTCCTCTTCCTGGCATAAAGCCAAACTGCATTTCGTCAATCTTCACTTTCTTCCTTATTCTCCTCTCCAACACCCTTTCCAATACCTTCATTCCATGCTCCAATAACTTTATCGCTCGGTACGAGCCTCACTCTAGAGGTCACCTTTCCCCTTGTATAGAGGGACGAGGGTACTCAGTTCCCAATCCACTGGAATGCGGCCTTCTTTCACCACCAGATTACAGATCTCTCATTCTCTTCACACCCCAACTTGCTGCTGCCTTCAACATATCTCCCACAACTCCCGTCGGCCCTCCCGCTTTTCTACTCTTCATTGCTTTTATCGCTTCCTCAACTTCCTTCTCAGTTAACTTCTCTGACGGTCCTAAAACTGGGTTACTCTCCATGTTGCCATCCCATTCATTCTCTGTATTCAACAGCATTTCCATATATCTTTTCCATCTTCCTTTAATTCCATCTGGGTCCACAACGATTTGTCCCACTTCATCCTTCAAGCAACTCACCCCCATCACATCACACCTCTCTTTTGCTATCTGCTTTGCAATCCTGAATACCGCTCTCTGACCCTCTTCTGAATACAAGCATTCTCCGAACATTTTCATGCATGCCTCCTGCGCCTTTGCTACCTCTTTCTTTGCAGCCTTCTTGGCTGCCTTATAACTTTCATGCTCTGCTGTTTCTGCTCCCGTACCCTTCACCTTCTGCCACTCCTTGAACTTCTTCCTCTTCTCGTCAATCCTCTTTCCAACTTCATCATCCCACCACCATGTTTCCGAGTGCCTCGGTGGTCCTTTTGTCCATCCACATACCTCACCAACGGCTCCCAACAGACTAGCTTTCATTGACATCCAACTACTTTCAAGCTCAACCACATCATCCTCTACCCTACTCAGCCTCTCTTTTAATGCCTCCCTTACTGTCACCTCTTTCAACCTCCACACCTTCGTTCTCGGTTGGTACTTCACCCACCGAGCTCTCCTCGCACCTTTCACCCTTATGTCGCAGACAACCAAGTGGTGCTGTGAAACAGCCTCCTCCCCCGGGATCACCTTTTTGTCCCGGAGGTGCCCCCTATCTCGCCTACGCACCATCAGGTAGTCAACGGTTGTCGTCGACCCACCTGATGTGTATGTAACAAGCTTATTTTCCTCTTTCTGGAACTGAGTATTACAAATCAACAAATCAGCTCCATCAGCAAACTCCAAAATCCTTTCACCTTCTCCAATTCTCACACCATATCCATAACCCCCATGAACTCCCTCAAAACCATCCATACTCCTTCCCCCATGTCCATTTAGGTCTCCTCCTACCACAACAACTTCCTCATCTTTCACGTTTTCCATCAGATTCTCTATCGCACACCAGAACTTGTCCTTCGCTTCATCGCTCCGACCAACCTGCGGAGCATATCCCGAGATGACGTTCACCAAGAGCTTTCCAATCATCATTTTCACCATCATTAACCTATCACTCACTCTCGTCACACTCACCACACTGTCTACAAACTCCTCAGAAAACAGGACACCAACACCATTCACGCTCTCCAGGCACGCTTGCCACACAAACTTGTATTTCTGTCCCTGCCTACCCTTCACCATTCTCACACCACTTCCCTTCCATCTCGTCTCTTGCACACAACATATGTCCACTCTTCTTCTGACCAATACTTCCACCACTTCTCCTGATTGGTGGGTGACAGGGAGCTGTCATTGTCCCTACATTCCATGTCCCAAACCTCAGAAACCGATCTCCACTTTGGGCTGTACCCTGCCCATATGTAGTTGTAATTGTCATGGTTCTCTTTTTGAGGCAATGCTTTCATGGCCGGATGCCCTTCCTTACGCCAACCCTCTTAGTCGTCTCTTACGACACGCAGGGATACGGTGTACCTATTCTAATCCAGGGTACACACTGGGAAACGTTTAAAACATGGAAATTCTGGGGGGGGGGAGGGGCATCACGGCTGCGGGGGCTCCGTCAGCACCACGCCACGTTGGCCCAGTCAGCACTACACCCTTGGAAAGGACTTCGATGCACGTCGGCCCAGAGCCTGGCACGAAGTCCAAGTCCAACACCCCATCATTTCAGTGAATTCATCAGTTTATTACCCCGTGAGCAAAGTGCAAGGTAAGGTTAAACAGTTGGTTCACTCTGTGTGTCTATGATCGAGGAGCAAACTTGATTTCAATTTCATTTGAGATTTTGAACACTACAACACAAATCGGAACATGAAACGGCAGATTAGCAGTAGTTACCCTGCGCTCGCGAAGTTACGTACAGTGCATTCAGAAAGTATTCAGACCCCTTCACTTTTTCACATTTTGTTAGGTTGCAGCCTTATGCTAAAATCGTTTAAATTCATTTTTTCCCTCATCAATCTACACTCATTACCCCATAATGACAGAGAAAACAGGAATTTCAGAAAGTTTTGCAAATTTATTAAAAAGAAAAAAACTATAAGAGCACCTCCTCCTTTAGAATATTTTAATGATAATCATGACGTCATCGGTCATGTGTTACAGGCGCCATCTTGGAAAAACCGAAAAACGTTGCACCTCTATCTCCAAAACCGCCCCATGGAAAAAAATTGAAACGTAGCTCATTGTAAATAACTCCATGTGGGGAATAGGTGTTAACGATGATGTCATTGGTGCCATAATTATGACGTCATAATTGGACATGGACAACGCTTAGTCTGATCAGTTTGTAATTTATTGAGCATGATCTATGCAACAATTATTTGGAGAATATACATTGATGATGCCATCGCTCATGTGGTCTGGCAGCCATATTGGATCAAAAAAAAAGAAACGTTCTAAAACAGAAGAGTTCGCTCACACCAAGTTGACTGCGCAGGGTAAGTATTCCATGAATACCATCTAGTTTGACTCTGAAATTGGTACGGAATCTTGTCCCGAGCGCACAGAGGAGTAAGATAATTGTTTTAGTCTGTCTGCGTGTCTGCCAGGAGGATGAAATTGAAAATCATTGCAAACATGAAACTTCTTGTTTTTGTGATGTCATAAAAAAAAAAAACAGGCACCAGGCACAAATAACGAATTCAACGTGTTAAATAAGGTGGTGTAAAAATATCAATGGCGGTAAACTTCTGAAAATATTGTTGCGGACGCGGTTAAAGATGTTATTTTACCGAGCGGTTGGTATTGCCGCGACCGAACAGTTATTCCCCGATTAGAACCCGATTCCACCCAAACGTTGGCCGGATCGCACCGCGGCTGCTCAATGAGGGAAAAGACTAAAACGACGAATGCAAAGAGGAAGACGAAGGCAAAGAAAGGTTTGGAAATACTACTAAATTTATTTACTATTTACACACATAAGCAAAAAGAAAGCGGTCACGTTTATTTACAACACATAAGACGCAGGTGACACAGTGCAAATACTAGCTTACCTACAGTCTTAATTAACCCAGGACAGAACAAACAAAAGACAGACTCACGCGGGGAATGATGACAGGAATGGCAGGAGGTGGATGGCTGGAGGGGGAGGAAGGCACGGAGCTGGCTGGAGCTTTGGTGGAGGTGAACGCTTGGTGGAGCCAACGCGGAGCTTGGTGGAGCCTTGGTGGAGGTGAACGCTTGGTGGAGCCAACGCGGAGCTTGGTGGAGCCTTGGTGGAGGTGAACGCTTGGTGGAGCCAACGCGGAGCTTGGTGGAGCCTTGGTGGAGGTGAACGCTTGGTGGAGCCAATGCGGAGCTTGGTGGAGCCTTGGTGGAGGTGAACGCTTGGTGGCGCCAACGCGGAGCTTGGTGGAGCCTTGGTGGAGGTGAACGCTTGGTGGAGCCAACGCGGCTGGTGGGGGGTTGGTGTGACGGGTTCTCTCTCCTTCCCTCACAAGCTTCAGGACTCTTTCTCTCTCTTTCTTAGTCCCACCCAGTCCAACAACTTCCTCTCTTGCTTAGTCCAACTCAAGGCCTTTCTGTCTTCTGATCTCCTCCCTCCTCGACTCTCTCTGGGGGCCTCTGCCTCGGGTTATATAAGCCCCACCCTTGACCCTTTTGCGAACCTCCCCAAAACGTTCTCTCTCCGCCCTCTAAAGCCAACCCCTCGTTCTGGGTTGGTCGGCAAGGGCTGGTTCACTCCTCCCCTCTATGACGAGGTGGGGACCCGCCTTTCTTCCCCAACCCTGCCTCGTGGCCAATGGTGGATAAAGAGAAAACCGCCCAAAATGCAGTTGGCAATGCGAATGGCAATTGATGAAAAGGGGGAATGGAAGTTTTGGGAGTGGGAATGAAGGGAATCTATCTCTTTCACTTGGTGCAATGGAGTACTTCTATTAATGGGAGACACAGCCTTACCCTAAAACACAGAATAAGATATAACTATCGAACAGGGGTATTCTATGATTGGCAGACGTGTATGCTTGTGGACTAATTATGGGACGCCCTTTGACCTTTACACAGCTCCGGAGGCAGGAGGCGCAGAATAACAATAATAATTATAATAAAGCACACAATCAAAAAAAAATAGTCCTCATATCCGCAACACTGCACCCTCCTCCTCTTAGGCCCCATCCCGGGCCTACAACTTTTATTTAGTGTGACACGTAGGTGTAGTTCCCTCTACTTTTAACCTGACCCTGAGTGCGACAGTTTTTAAAACATGAATAAATGTGTCCCGCTGCTCCATTGCACCCTGCCTAACAGACTTACGTCCACAGTTAACCGAATTGCGGAATGGTCTTCAAACTATACATTGATGGTGGGGAGCATTATTTACAATGACTCTGCTTTTATTTACAAGACTAACCCAGGACCTGTAATTGTTCTTTCTGGGGGGGGGGGGAGACAGTCTGCTCTGCATCAATGCACCATTAAAGCACCCAAAAACGCACCAATACACACCCAAGCACCAATTGGTGCAGTCACCATTGTTCAAGAAAATAAAACCAACAACCCCTAACCCTGCAGGTGATCTCTTGCTCTTCGGCTCCCTCTGCTGGCTATTATTATGTCTTCCAGTTGTTGTCATTCTCTCTCATTTTCTTACTGGCGGCCTATTTGTATTAAACTTGCACCCAACGTGTCCATTTGTATTTATTTATGGCCCCCAGGGGCCGACTATGTATGGTTCACCTGTGGGGCATCGGTGCCCTGTGGCCAAGGTCCGCCAGCAAGATTCCGGGCCCTCATGGCCGGTTCCAGCAGAGGGGCCATGCCCCAACCCATGGGGTCCATAAGTGGTGCTCGGCCACTGACATGTGGTCCATAATGTGGTGCATCGATGCAGACAGCTGGTTCTGGGAATCCCGGGCGCACAATGGAGGACTCACGCACGCTCCCCTAGGCGCCCAATGGCGCACAGGTCATGTGGGAGACAAAAGGGGGAAGACAAATGAGTGAGGGGTAAGGTCAAAAGGGTACACATCAATAAGGCAATGCAAGGCGAAATGCGTACGGAGAGCGAAATGAGAAAGCTCGTCCCTACCGTACGTCACCCCCCCTGTCACCTACACTACCCTTGCCCTTACCCCATATTTACAAAATCTACACATTTACAAATTCGTCACTACTGTCACGTCTTCCCCATATTTCTTCTACACCAAATTCGTCTCCACAATCCCTCTAGCCAAAATTTGCCATCACCAAATTCATCATCAATCCTCATAAGGAGGAAGAGATGGAACACAAAGCACAATGTCACACCCACATCATGATGCGTCTCACAATCCAAACATTTGCACAATAAAAAATAATTAAACATGGCATGGTGTGGAGTACCTGTCACCTCAGGTGAGTGGATGCAGATGGTGCGAGGAGATCCTTCATCCTATCTATCCTCTAAATGACTTTAACACACTTTACACTACCCGGGGTCTTTCCCTGCCAATCCATTGGCCACTTACACTATGGGTTCTAAAAACCAATTTCCCATTGACCAAACTGTGGTGCTTCTCAATTTGGGGTCTCACTCCCCCGATTCATCTCCCGGTGCCCTTGCACAATTTCTGGGCTGTGACGTGTAGCCCTCCCAGCAGGTCTACCCACCTGCACACCTCCACCACTGTAGTTGCCATCCGAGCTAACCTGCTCCTTGACCTAACCTATCTACTGGGGAAGGCCCCTCCTGGCTCTGTCACCCCTTGGTGCCCTCTGGCACTGGGCTACCCGGGTCCGTCCTCCGGATCCTCGGGCCCCATCCACAACAACTACCGGCTCCCAGAGCCCACCTGCGGCCTCACCTGGCCGACATCCTCACAGTGGTGGAGTGCCCCACCAACTACACACACTAACAGGCTACATGCCCAGCCATTTCCACAACACTAATGCACCCATCCAAATACCATTCTTTCACCTCGCACCACAGATGGCAATATCCAACCACAATTTACCTATACCCTCTACCTAACACTTACACTACCCGCCCCGGGTATTCATGATGGGGGTCCACTCTTCCCCCATTCACACCTTCGCACCATCCACTCCACTCCATAATTTCCACCATACTCACTCCACGACCATCCATTCCAATACCCCATATACACCACACTCCATGTATTCCACACAACCATTTATTCCATTCACCTGTTGGTGCACACCTGTGCACTCACCCCTGGTGCCACCTGCACCCTCCTCCTCTTCCTGGACCATTTGGTCAACACAACACACAATCACCACTACTCCCTCATACACTGCTCCATACACCTGTTCAGTTGCACACCTGTGCAATCACACCTGTTCCTCATACCTGTTGAATCCTCAAACACACGGCATCAACTCACCTAACTACTCCCCTCTGAAACTTGCGCTTCCCAGTCGCCCCTTTAAACTATTGCGCTCCCACGTCATTATCATCCACACTAAACTACCAGCGTCCCCACTACAGGTATCAGTCACTAACTAAACCTTAACGTTACCTAATGTCATCTTCGCTAGATCCCTACACACAATATCCTAACCCACCCGGGCTAGTTTTCACTGCCATACACCCCAAAATCTAGTGCTCCTTTGCCCCCCCTTCTGTGAGGGATGACAGAGTTGCCATCCCACCACAGCGGGGGCGGTCCCATTATCAATTTTGCTCGTCCAATTTCCACAAATCAAAAATTTGCCAATTACTGCCAATTCTACCCACTATTCTAAATTTCGTATCAAATCACTATCACTATCATCATCATCATCACAGTCCGCTATATCCTAGCCTCGGTGCGTCGTGACATCATTAAACTTGGTTCGTAAAGCCGAGCAATGAATTCGGGTGGTTTGGTCACCTGCAGGTTGAATCCGTCCGGCTTTCGGTTCAAGAGAGGTGGTTTGGTTGGGCCGAGGCTCCACGCACCATCTCGGCGCGGCACCTTGCGGTCCCGGGCCCGATGGCTCAATCTCCCCCGGTCGGAACCCCGTCCCCACGAGGGGGCACCGTTCCGCTTCCTCCCACTCGCCCTTGAACCGGACCGGTCGCCTCGCCCGCCAAGGCCCGGACTCGACCGTGCAGGGCGGGGCCAAGCCCGAATCGGCAACGACGCTTCGAAGAGAAGCGACGCAGCATCGATCCGCGCCGGGCCTCGCATCCAACAAAGCACACCGCGCCCCGAGTGCTCGCATCGGCTATCCGTCGCCCTAACCGCTAACCCGGTTACCGTCGATGCTTCACTTGCATGCTCACACGCATACGCTACCCCTTTCACCCTCACAAAACCCGGCGTTCCAACGCCGTTCGTACATTCCACCAACGCTCTCCCTGTTACACACCACACCTCTCGCGCACACCTCGGTCCACACCTCTCCTCCGTTACGTCCTCCGTAACACTCACCATGGGCGTGCACTCTTGCATCCACCCACTAACGCGCTCACATGGGCTCTCCCACACCCGCGCTACCACTAACTCAGGTGTGCTTCCTCGCACACCCTCGACCATTCCAAGCGTGCATTCTCGCACCCGCTCCACCACCAACTCACTCCTCGTGTCACACTCCGTACACCCCGACGTGCATTCTCGCTCGCACTCGGTTTCACTCGTGATGGGGGTGAGATTGATGTCTCGCGAGATCACGGCGAGGTCACGTCTTTTCGAAGCTGCTCCATGCGCTCACGCTTTCGAAGCTAAGTGATATTTCTCAATCGTGTTTTTGTCGAGACTGTATCTATCTTTCGGTGTGTGTACCTATAGCGTATCTTTTGGAAAATTTTCGGTGCTAATTTTTCGTACATGTATACACAATCGTCGGTTAATGGTATCGAGTATTCTGCGGCCTTGTACTCGTAGGCTTGGACTACCGTACCGTCTCCGACCTTGTGGTTTGTTTTTCTCTCAGCGATTTGTCGAATGCGCTGAAATTATTTTCGTTCACTGTTTCGTCCCAGTCGTTCACCCCGTACCTCCTTGTTTAATATCTGTACTCACAAACAAAAAAAAAAACCCCAAAAACATATTTCCTTCCCAGGTCTTATTCGTTTATTTGTTCTTTTTGTTCGTTCGTTCTTCGGTCGCGATCACGCGGTTAGAAATGTATAATCTCTCCCCTGAACAACTATTTTCTCTCATATATTATAACACCCTTTTCTTCTTTTCCTACAAAAGGATGCTTTCGTCTTGCTCACCAAATCTATTCATTCCAAAAAATATATATAATACCATCTCTTACAGTTCCTCCTTTCTACATTCCCTAAACTATCCAGAACTGCATCCCTCCTCCAGTGTCCTCAAACCTATTTTTGACTCGAAGGTCTCAAACTCATTTTGCAAAAAATGTTCGTTTCCCATGAATCGTACACTTTTCAAAATCCAATCTCACCCCTCCCCTCCAAATCCTCCCCATCACCCATCCCTTTCAAATCTCCCCCCTTGCCCCTTCCCTCCCCTCCCTCCTAAACTCCCCCCACACCCCTCCCCTCTGAGACTCTCCCTCGCTCCTCCCCTCCTAGACTCCCCTCTCACCCCTCCTCCTCAAAGCATCCTCCCTGCTTCTTCCTCCTTCCAACTTTCACCTTCATCTCCCCAAACCTTCTGCCTTGCTCTTCCCCCTCCTCAAATAACACCTCACTGTGCCTCACCCAATCTCCATCAAACCTTTTGTCCGCCCCATTCTTCCCTTTCTCCAAGCTATTCTGAAATCTCTGACACACCTTCAACAGCTCTCCCTACCTCTTCCTCCTCTTCCACATCTTACCCTACCCCTCCCCCCCCCCTGTTCTGGACCCGATGCTCCCCCTTCCTCTTCATTAACGGTATGGACCTCAAACATCCGGGGCCTTCGCTCAAACTTGACTGACCTCTCCATACAGGTTGCTTCTGACAAACCAGATGTGATCTGCTTAACAGAAACTTTCCTCCTTCATGATGTCTCTGATGCCTTGGTATCTCTCCCAGGTTACTCCCTCCTCCGGTATGATATACCTGAGCCTCGTCCTGGAGGTGGGGTTGCTATCTTTATAAAAAACTCTTCCTCACTCGCCCTCCACTGCCCTCTCTCCACCTCACCCCCAGGAATACCTTTGGCTACGGCTTCCCCTTCGCTCCCACCTTTTGTTCATATGTGTGTTGTACCGTCCACCAATCAGCGATGACTCCATCTACATCTCACTGTCTGATAATATGGACCAACTTCTATTTACCCATCCCAACTCTCTCTTCCTCATATGTGGTGATTTCAATTGTCACCATGCCAGTTGGCTGGGTGTGGGTACCTCTCTCACCAGCCATGGCTCTTCAGCAAAGGACTTCTGCGACTCACTGGGACTGACACAATCTGTCAATTTCCCGACCCGGATCTCAGTCAACGGAGCATCTTCTCTTCTGGAGTTGGTTATGACAAACTTCCCTGAAAATGTCTGCTGCTCTTCTTCTGCTCCAATCGGCTCATCTGATCATGTGCTTGTCAAAGTGGACATCTCTCTGACCATTCTCAGAGAGCCTCCTCAGCGTCGACGATTCTGGCATTTCACTCAGGCCAACTGGCACGGTCTTCAAGCAGCCATCAATCATCTGGACTGGTCTCCCATCTCTACCGCCTCTGACATCAACTCATCCTGGGAATTCTTTCAAAGTAAATTGCTCTCTCTCATGCACAGATTTATACCATCTCGTCTTCAGTTGTCATACCCTTCCTCCCGTCCATGGTACACGGAATCTTGTGGTGAGGCTGTTGCCCTGAAACAACTTGCTTTCGTCTCCTGGAAAGCAAATCCAACGGAAGGAAATCTCATTTCCTTTCACAAAGCCCGAAACAAGTGTGTGTCCACCCTCAGGAGAGCCAGGAAACAATATCTCACCATTCTCAAGACCGAACTCTCTTATATGTCTCCCTCTTCCAAATCCTGGTGGCGTCTGGTCAAATCTGTTTCTGGTGTTTGTTCTCCCTCCATCCCCTCCCTCACCTCAAACGGCTTAACGGCTGACTCCGCACGTGAAAAAGCTGAATGCCTCAACTCTGTGTTTGCCTCTAAATCTTGTGTCACAAACCCATCCCTCTCTGTACCCACCGTACCCAGTCGTACCCAGCTGCTCCTGGACTCTGTGTCCTTTCCTCCTGACAAGGTGGAAAAGTTTCTGTCAACCCTCGACTCTGATTCTGCAACTGGTCCTGACGGCATCAGCCCACGGGTCCTAAAATCATGTTCTTCTGCACTTTCACTCCCTCTTTCTGTTCTCTTCACCCTCTCTTTTGCTCAAGGTCATCTGCCATCTGCTTGGAAATCAGCCAACATCACCGCTTTGCACAAAAAAGGTGCAAAAACAGATCCCAGCAACTACAGACCAATCAGCCTTCTCCCAATTATCAGCAAAGTCATGGAATCCATCATTGCTTCAGATATTAAATCTTTCCTCTTCTCCAATGGCTTGATCTCTGATCATCAATTTGGTTTCAGACCTGGTCACTCTACTCTGGACATGCTGCTTCTGCTTTCTCAACAATGGATGGAGGTCCTCAACACCAAACAGGAAATTAGAGCTGTCTCCCTTGACATTTCATGTGCCTTCGATACGGTCTGGCACCCTGCTCTGCTCTCCAAACTCTCCTCCTTTGGTATCCATGGAAATCTCCACGCATGGCTGGCGGACTTCCTCTCTGGTCGTAGTCAACGTGTGGCCCTGAATGGGTTTCTCTCATCTCCTCTTCCTGTTCAGGCTGGAGTTCCCCAAGGTAGTGTTCTGGGCCCTGTGCTTTTTCTGGTCTTCATCAATGATCTCTCTGACTCTCTTGAAAATCCTCTCTATCTCTTTGCTGACGACTCTACTCTCTGTCGCTCCATTCCTCATCCCTCAGATCGGCAGTCTGCAGCCTCCTCACTCTCTGCAGACCTGGACAAAATCACAGACTGGTCAAACAAGTGGAACATGTCTTTCAATCCTGACAAATCTCACACTCTTACAATGTCTCTCGGAAAGGACCGACTGGACAACCCTCCCATCTACTTTCTCAACAATCCTCTCCAAGAAGTTCTGTCGCTCAAGCTTTTGGGTCTCACTATCTGCCATGATCTTTCTTGGGAAAACCACATTTCCAAGCTGGCCTCCAAAGCCAGTCGCCGACTGGGCATCCTCCGTCATGCGAAGTCCTTCCTTGGCACACCTGAGCTCCTCACCACATACAAGGCTTTCATCCGCAGCTCAATGGAATACTGTTCCCCCCTCTGGGCTGGTGCTCCTGCCTCACACCTTGCTCGGCTTCACGCTGTTGAGGCCAAAGCTTTCAGAATCATTGGAATCTCCTGCGATGTAGTCAACGCCGAGGGCCTTTCACTCACTCACCGCAGGCAGGTTGGTGGTCTTTCTGTCTTCTACCGACTCCTCTCCGGCCTTGCTCCCCCAGCTCTCTCTGTGCTCTGTCCCCCCAATATTCCTTCAGGTCGCACAAGATCTGCCTGCAACCCTCTTCTGGTTAAACTGCCAAAGTCTAGGCTCTCTGCTCACCTTCACTCTTTCATTCCCCTTTTCTCCCGCCTCTGGAACAAACTCCCCCACTCCCTTCAATCCCACTCCTCCCTCCAGGTCTTTAAAACAGCTGTTCACCACCATCTCTTATCTTCCCCCATCGAAAACCTTGATCTTTTCTACCCCCGGTAATTCACCCCAGAGTCCTTGCAGTGTTCATATGTTTTAATCCTCTCCCACTTCCCCCCAAGTCCTCCCGATGTCCCTGCTCTCAAATGTTGTGTTTGTGTCCTTCCCCCTCTCTTTTGTGTCCTTCCCCCTCTCTCCCCATCTTGTCTACCGCTCCCCTTGTTTTTTGTGTTTTGTGTGTCGGTTTGTCTTTTTGTGTGATTAATGTTAGCTCTTTCACGAGCCTCGATCTTGTATACAACAAAAAAAAAAAAAAAAAAAAAAAAAAAAAACTCCCACACTTTATAACACACCCACTCGCCGACGCACACTTTTTCCTCACACGCGTGCCATTTCCACTCACACGGGACCCTTTACCAACGCCCGGGTGTCATATCAATCCCAAGCGTGCGAAAATTCTTTTGTCGCTAAACATCCTTTTACAAAATCTCCCCGCACAATATACAGCACGACTCACCTGGGGGATCATTTTCTCCACGCGCACCTGCAAACTTCCATTCGGGTTAAGCACAGCATCGTGATGTGAGCAGGGACTTTGCACATTTTCCATTTCTCCTTCCGATTCCTGGGCTACTTCCGTCTCTTCAATTTTAATTGTACCCACTACTGCTTTGTCTTTGTTCCCCTCGACGACCGTTGGCTTTAATAAAATTCCCTCGACCTCATCGGTCGCCGGCTTTTCCAAACCCCGTGTCGCGATTTCTACCCCCGTCATTGTACCCGCGCTTTCCTCCGCTTCGCTCAACCAGCGCTTCTCGACCCGCGTTACCTCCTCGTGCACCGCTGGGACCCTCTCGCCCACCATGCGATCCATGGTCTCCCTACATCCTTGCATGCGGTCACCCATTCTGTTCGCAATTTTGCCGATTCGCTCCATTTTGCTTCCTAGCCTCTCAAATTTAGCTTCTAGCCATTCCCCCATTTCTCCCATTTTGCCCCCCATTTCCCCCATTTCGCCCCCCAATCGCTTACTATCAGCCCTTGCTTCGTCCCTCATTGCCCCCATTTGCTCACTCTGAGCATCCATCCGATTCCCCATTTGTCCCATTCGCTCACCCTGAGCATCCATTTTTGCCATCATTTGAATCATAAAGACTCGCATGTACTCTGGCATCTCTGGCTCGGCTGCCGCGACCATGTGCGCAGCGCAATTTGATGCTGCTACGGTCACGGGCGCGGCAAAATTTGGTGCCGCGAAACCACGTGCGTGAGGACGCCATTTTGTGCGTCTGATACTCCCTCAACCGCCTCCTCATTGCTCCCCTCCATTTGATCCTGGGTTACTCCTAACCCCTCCTCTAGCTCACCCACCGGCATCCGATCGCCTTGACCAGCCATGGCGCGATTTCAAAATTCGGGTTTTCCTTTACAACAACACAAATTTCCAGCACTTTGTAATTTTGAGCGCGTTAAGCGCGCTTCGGGCCTCGTATCCCACTCCCCGACACCAATTGTTGCGGACGCGGTTAAAGATGTTATTTTACCGAGCGGTTGGCATTGCCGCGACCGAACAGTTATTCCCCGATTAGAACCCGATTCCACCCAAACGTTGGCCGGATCGCACCGCGGCTGCTCAATGAGGGAAAAGACTAAAACGACGAATGCAAAGAGGAAGACGAAGGCAAAGAAAGGTTTGGAAATACTACTAAATTTATTTACTATTTACACACATAAGCAAAAAGAAAGCAGTCACGTTTATTTACAACACATAAGACGCAGGTGACACAGTGCAAATACTAGCTTACCTACAGTCTTAATTAACCCAGGACAGAACAAACAAAAGACAGACTCACGCGGGGAATGATGACAGGAATGGCAGGAGGTGGATGGCTGGAGGGGGAGGAAGGCACGGAGCTGGCTGGAGCTTTGGTGGAGGTGAACGCTTGGTGGAGCCAACGCGGAGCTTGGTGGAGCCTTGGTGGAGGTGAACGCTTGGTGGAGCCAACGCGGAGCTTGGTGGAGGTGAACGCTTGGTGGAGCCAATGCGGAGCTTGGTGGAGCCTTGGTGGAGGTGAACGCTTGGTGGCGCCAACGCGGAGCTTGGTGGAGCCTTGGTGGAGGTGAACGCTTGGTGGAGCCAACGCGGCTGATGGGGGGTTGGTGTGACGGGTTCTCTCTCCTTCCCTCACAAGCTTCAGGACTCTTTCTGTCTCTTTCTTAGTCCCACCCAGTCCAACAACTTCCTCTCTTGCTTAGTCCAACTCAAGGCCTTTCTGTCTTCCGATCTCCTCCCTCCTCGACTCTCTCTGGGGGCTTCTGCCTCGGGTTATATAAGCCCCACCCTTGACCCTTTTGCGAACCTCCCCAAAACGTTCTCTCTCCGCCCTCTGAAGCCAACCCCTCGTTCTGGGTTGGTCGGCAAGGGCTGGTTCACTCCTCCCCTCTATGACGAGGTGGGGACCCGCCTTTCTTCCCCAACCCTGCCTCGTGGCCAATGGTGGATAAAGAGAAAACCGCCCAAAATGCAGTTGGCAATGCGAATGGCAATTGATGAAAAGGGGGAATGGAAGTTTTGGGAGTGGGAATGAAGGGAATCTATCTCTTTCACTTGGTGCAATGGAGTACTTCTATTAATGGGAGACACAGCCTTACCCTAAAACACAGAATAAGATATAACTATCGAACAGGGGTATTCTATGATTGGCTGACGTGTATGCTTGTGGACTAATTATGGGACGCCCTTTGACCTTTACACAGCTCCGGAGGCAGGAGGCGCAGAATAACAATAATAATTATAATAAAGCACACAATCAAAAAAAAATACAGTCCTCATATCCGCAACAATATTTTTTCTGGAGCCTTCAAAACTTTTTATTTCAAATGAATTAAATACTTGAACACTGTAGAACACAAATCGCCTTTTTGACCGTTTTTTTGACCTTTTTGACCTCCAGTTTTGAAAAACCTCCAGTTCAGCAGTACTTGGACAAAATATTACCCCATCTCGACCAATCAAATTTAATGAGCTCATGCTCTCAGCTTTGGGTAAATCAAGATTTGGACAAAATCCCGGCTCGTAGGAAACATAGATCGTGCTAGGAAAGGCAAAGCAAGATTTGAAAAGACCTTTTTCTCAAGACTGCGGGGAGTAAGGTGTTCTATGAACTCTCTAGTTTACTTATTATCACTTGCCGGCGGGAGGAAGGAGTGTTGCGAGAGTGCAGAGGACGTACAGGAGCATCATCAGGGAATGAGGTGTGTCAGCTGATGGATGAACAAACATTGGGAGCACATTCATTTGTCGACCTGCCCATCTCAACCAAAATCATGGAGTTTTTTTGTTATTTTTTATGCACATTTTCCCGATATTGTTTAATTTTATGTGATGTTTAGTGTCGGGGAATTGTAGTGTCAGTTGTTGAAATGGAGAATGTATATACATCCGGTTTAGCACATTTGCACTCAGTTGTGGATTTAAGGGTTCTGTTCTTTTTCAGGGAACTAAACATGAACAAGTCTACTTGTTCAGATGATGACGGTGTGAACCATTCTTTACCGTCAATTGCAGCGAAGAAACCTAATCTTTGGAAGCGTCTGAAGTAAATCATTTTATTTTCCTCCTCTTCACTTTTTAAACTTGTTTTTGGATATGAACTGAACATCAAAAGAAACTTATCACTTTCATTTTTTGAAATGTGCAGCTTTACAAACACGTTTCTTCAATTGTCATGGCTGATTATGTAACGGAAACTTCACTTCAATCACCTGGTTGATCAACAATGGCATGCTTGAGTGGTTCTGCATAGGGATATTTCCCTTTAATAATGACCCTCATAATGAAATACTTCAGTTCTCATGGTTAGACATTCATTTACTGCTGTCCATAGTCACTCTAGACTCTAGAGGCTTCTGACAGGGAAGACAACAAGAATATTCAGATGCCACGCCTGACATCTGAACAACGTTTAAGGGCAATTGGGATGCTTGAGGCTGGTGTAAGTCAGCGAACAATTGCCCAATGTCTTGGTTGCTCACAGCCTGCAATTTCCAACCTGGCCAGGCGTTACGGTGAAACTGGAACTGTGAATAATAGTCCACGAAGAGGAAGACCATGGGTAACCACCCCAAACCAAGACCGCTGGATTGTGCTACAGCATCTTCGTGATCGTTTCCGCCCTGCGACGCAAAAAGCTGCAGTGATAAAATGTTTCCACAACAACCGCATCAGTGTATCTACTGTGCGGAGGTGCTTGAGAAGTCGGGGACTGGTGGCAAGACATCCTTGCAGAGGTCCAGTGTTGAACGCCGTGTATCGGTTGAACAGACCAAGATGGTGTTTGCAGCATTGCCACTGGACACAGCAACAGTGGAGTGCAGTCTTGTTCAGTGATGAGTCCAGATTTTGCCTCCATGCTGCTGATGGGTGTCAACGGGTATGGCGTTAAGGTGGGGGAAAGGTATGCCTCATGCTGTATTCGCCAGATCAATCGTTGGGAAGGACCCAGTGTGATGGTATGGGCCGGCATTTCCACCAGTTTCAGGAGACCTCTGGTCATCATCGAAGGCAATCTTATTAGTCAGCGTTATGTCAATTAAGTTTTGAGACCTCATCTGCTGCTATTTCTCCAGGCTCATCCTGACATCGCAGTTTTCCAGCAGGACAACGCTCGATCCCATGCTGCTCGCTTGATCACCAACTTCCGCCAGGAACAGGGTGTTGAAGTGATGCCTTGGATGCCTTATTCCCCTGACCTCAATCCCATTGAGCATTTGTGGGATGAGCTTGATCGACGTCTAGCATCGAGGAGATCAACGGCTGTCAATCGGCAAATGCTCATTCAAGGCTTGCAGGAGGAGTGGGACAGACCTCCCCAGGACTGCATCAAACGCCTGCTACAGAGCATGCGTCAGAGGTGTACAGCCTGCATCACAGCTCGGGGAGGACACGCACGATATTGAGGACTGCTGTCATTCTGTCGTTGACTGTTAGGAGTGTTGTTTCCATTCCTGTGTCATTTTGTTTTGACTGTATTCAGGTGCGTGCCTTTGTGTTGCAGTGCTGTGACTTGTTACACCACCCCTTGTGATGTTCATGCTTTTTGTTTTTTGTGATTGAGGCAACCTCTTGTTTATTGACGTGTTTCGTAAAGATAGCTGAACTTTACCTCTGTGTTCACTTTTTTTTTTATTTTGGTGTGGAGGATTTCAATGAGTGTCCTTCCAAAGATTTGATACGTTTATTTTGATGTTGAGTATATCTGTTGGAACCCATCTGTGGTTCGGTCCCATCGGCCGATGGGTCTGACCCGTTTGCGGATCCGCAGATGGGTCGCCCATCGGCCGATGGGCGACCCATCTGTGGATGCACGAGAAATGACAATGGGGTCCACCCCCCCCCCCCCAATTCAATCCTTCGCACCATGCATTCCACTCGTACAACTCAAACAATTATTTTCACAACAAACACAATTCAATTTATACTCACACACACAGCATCATCTCGTTACCTGACTTCCCCTATAGCTCGTGCTTCCCTCGTCGTCCCTTTACACTATGCACACACCCTTTGTTAACAACTAACTAAACTCTCCATGTCCCCTCTACAATTCTTAAATTACTTCGTAATTATTAGTTCTTATTAATTACTTAGTCATTCCATGCATTCATTCATTCATTCATATTCATAGCTGTTCTTCATGTTCTTGCTTACTAGAAATTTATGATTTTAAGCTTGATCAGAGTAAAGTTAGAAAGTGCGGATCCGCAAATGGGTCAGACCCATCGGCCGATGGGACCGATCCACGGATGGGTTCCAACATATCTATTGCAACAAATGTACAAGGAGCTAACATTTAAATAGATATATGTGGGAAAATTACATTCCCAGACCGGGAATCGAACCCAGGTCCTCTGGAAACCCGTACCAGTGCTCTGCCATCTGAGCTATCTGGGTGACCCTGACTGAGCATGCAATTTTCCCACATATGATTGCCACTCTCTTTCCATCAATGTTTCCAGGACACTCGCTGCCAACCATAGGAGCACCAACAGCCTGAACACGAGAGAGACTTCCTTAATGGGGGGGGGAGACAAATACATGTCCGCTATTATAAACACCTCATATGGAGGGGACAAATCCATGTCCGCTATTATAAACACCTCATATGGAGCCGTGTTCAAGCCGTTCTCCTATGGTTGGCAGCGAGTGTCCCGGAAGCATTGAAGGAAAGAGTGGCAATCATTTGTGGGAAAAATTGCATGCTCATTCAGGGTCGCCCAGATAGCTCAGATGGCAGAGCACTGATATGGGTTTCCAGACGACCTGGATTCGATTCCCGGTATGGGAACGTAATTTTCCCACATATATCTATTTAATTATTTCATGGTGTTCATTAAGATAACATTTCAATCTTTTTCAACCTAGGCAACAGTTTACCACACATGATAAGAATAACAAGTGTTGTGGTGACACTGCACCTGACGTGTAAGTAAGAGAAAATATCCCTTTGGAATGAAATCCAATTTAGCACATTTGTATTCAGTTGTGGATGAAGAGTTCTGTTCTTTTGCAGGGAACCAAAGATGAACAAGTCTTTACCATCCAAGACAAAGAAAATCAGTTGTTGGAAGCGTCTGAAGTAAATAATGTTATTTTCCTCCTCTTGACTTTTTAAACTTGTTTTTGGATATAGCTACCGCATCAAATGTAGAAGAAACTGACTTTTCAATCTTTTCAACGTAGGCATAAGTCCTGCAGACGTGATCAGAAGAAGTACAAGAAGCGTTGTGGATTTGTTGTGCATACCATGTGAGTAAGAGAAAATATCCCTTTGGAATGTCATGACATTAAATTCACTACCGATTATAAATGGTATTCCCTAAAGGAATTGAAGCTCACCCTGTCATATCTCGATCACATTTTGCTCCTTAAATATTTCCTGTACTATTGGTTGGAGGTTTGATCCAACCTTTTATCCTTGGTTGGATCCCAGTGTGTACCCTGGATTAGAATAGGTACACCGTATCCCTGCGTGTCGTAAGAGACGACGAAGAGGGTTGGCGTCAGGAAGGGCATCCGGCCATAAAAACATTGCCTCAAAAAGAGAACCATGGCAATTACAACTACATGTGGGCAGGGCACAGAAGCACAGATCTCCAGAAGTGGAGATCGGTTTCTGAGGTTTGGGACATGGAATGTAGGGACAATGACAGGGAGATCATGAAAAGTGGTGGAAGTATTGGTCAGAAGAAGAGTGGACATATGTTGTGTGCAAGAGACGAGATGGAAGGGAAGTGGTGTGAGAATGGTGAAGGGTAGGCAGGCACAGAAATACAAGTTTATGTGGCAAGGGTGCCTGGAGGGCGTGCATGGTGTTGGTGTCCTGTTTTCTGAGGAGTTTGTAGACAGTGTGGTGAGTGTGACTAGAGTGAGTGATAGGTTGATGATTGTGAAAATGATGATTGGAAAGCTCTTGGTGAATGTCATCTCGGGATATGCTCCGCAGGTTGGTCGAAGCGATGAAGAGAAGGACAAGTTCTGGTGTGCGACAGAGAAGCTGATGGAAAACATGAAAGATGAGGAAGTTGTTGTGGTAGGAGGAGACCTAAATGGACATGTGGGAAGGAGTATGGACGGTTTTGAGGGAGTTCATGGGGGTTACGGATATGGTGTGAGAAATGGAGGAGGTGAAAGGATTTTGGAGTTTGCTGATGGAGCTGATTTGTTGATTTGTAATACTCAGTTCCAGAAAGAGGATAATAAGCTTGTTCCATACACGTCAGGTGGGTTGACGACAACCGTTGACTACCTGATGGTGCGTAGGCGAGATAGGGGGCACCTCCGGGACACAAAGGTGATCCCGGGGGAGGAGGCTGTTTCACAGTTTCTCCCTACCTAACCCTGCTCTCCCTACCTCCCCCTCTCATCCTTCATCTTACCCTACTCCTCCCCTCCCCTGTCCTGTACCCGATGCTCCCCCTCTCTCTTCATTAACGGTATGGACCTCAAACATCCGGGGCCTTCGCTCAAACCTGACTGATCTCTCCATACAGGTTGCTTCTGACAATCCAGACTTGATCTGCTTAACAGAGACTTTCCTCCTTCAAGATGTCTCTGATTCCTTAATATCTCTTCCTGGTTACTCCCTCCTCCGGTATGATAGACCTGAGCCTCGGCCTGGTGGTGGGGTGGCTATCTTTATCAAAAACTCTCTTCCTCACTCTCCTTGCACTGCCCTCTCTCCTCCTCACCCCCAGGAGTACCTCTGGCTACGGCTTCCTCTCCGCTCCCACCTTTTGTTCATATGTGTTCTGTACCGTCCCCCAAACAGTGATGACTCCATCTACATTTCACTGTCTGACAACATGGACCAACTTCTATCCACTCATCCCAACTCTCTCTTCCTCATATGTGGTGACTTCAATTGTCATCATGCCACCTGGTTGGGTGTGGGATCCTCTCTCACCAGTCATGGCACCTCAGCAAAGGACTTCTGTGACTCACTGGGATTGACACAATCTGTCAATTTCCCGACCCGGATCTCAGCCAATGGAGTATCTTCACTTCTAGACTTGGTTATGACTAACTTCCCTGCTAATGTCTGCTGCTCTTCTTCTGCTCCAATCGGTTCTTCTGATCATGTGCTTGTCAAAGTGGACATCTCTCTGGCCATTCTCAGAGAGCCTCCTCAGCGTCGACGAGTCTGGCATTTCACTCAGGCCGACTGGGACGGTCTTCAAGCAGCCATCAATCGTCTGGATTGGTCTCCCATCTCCACTGCCTCTGACATCAATTCTTCCTGGGAATTCTTCCAAAGCAAACTGATCTCTCTCATGCACAGATTTATCCCATCTCGCCTTCAGTTGTCTTACCCTTCCTCCCGTCCATGGTACACTGAATCTTGTGGTGAGGCAGTTGCCCTGAAACAACTTGCCTTTGCCTCTTGGAAGGCTAATCCAACTGAAGGAAATCTCAGTTCCTTCCACCAAGCTCGGAACAAGTGTGTGTCTACCCTCAGGAGTGCCAGGAAGCACTATCTCTCCTCACTCAAGAATGAACTCTCAAACCTGTCTCCTTCCTCCAAATCCTGGTGGCGTCTGGTCAAATCCGTTTCTGGTGTTTGTTCCCCCTCCATCCCCTCCCTTACCTCAAATGGCCACACAGTTGACATCGCACGCGACAAAGCCGAATGCCTCAACTCTGTGTTTGCCTCAAAATCCTTAGACCCAAACCCATCTCTCTCTGTTCCCACCTTTCCCAGTCGAACCAAAATGCTCCTGGACTCTGTGACCTTCTCTCCTGACAAGGTGGAGGAGTTTTTCTCAAACCTCGACTCTGATTCTGCAACTGGACCAGATGGCATCAGCCCCACGGGTCCTAAAATCCTGCTCTGCCGCTCTATCTCACCCTCTCTCTGTTCTTTTCACCCTATCTTTTGCTCAAGGTTATCTGCCAGCATCCTGGAAATCAGCAAACATTACCGCTTTACACAAAAAAGGTGCAAAAACAGATCCTTGCAACTACAGACCAATCAGCCTGCTCCCAATTATCAGCAAAGTCATGGAATCCATCATTGCTTCGGATATGAAATCTTTCCTCTTCTCCAATGGCTTGATCTCTGACCATCAATTTGGTTTCAGACCAGGTCACTCGACTCTGGACATGCTGCTTCTGCTGTCTCAACAATGGATGGAGGTCCTCAATGCCAAACAGGAAATCAGACCTGTCTCCCTTGACATATCATGGGCCTTTGATACGGTCTGGCACCAAGCTCTGCTCACCAAACTCTCCTCCTATGGTATCCAGGGAAATCTCCATGCATGGCTTGCGGACTTCCTCTCTGGTCGTAGTCAACGTGTGGCCCTGAATGGATTTCTCTCATCTCCCCTTCCTGTTCAGGCTGGAGTTCCCCAAGGAAGTGTGCTGGGCCCTGTGCTTTTTCTGGTCTTTATCAATGATCTCTCCGACTCTCTGGAAAATCCTCTCTATCTCTTTGCTGATGACTCCACTCTCTGCCGCTCCATTCCTCTTCCCTCAGATCGGCAGTCTGCAGCCTCCTCACTCTCTGAAGACCTGGACAAAATCACAGACTGGTCAAACAAGTGGAACATGTCTTTCAATCCTGACAAATCTCACTCTCTTACTATGTCTCTCCGAAAAGATCGACTGGACAACCCTCCCATCTACTTTCTCAACAATCCTCTCCAAGAAGTTCTGTCGCTCAAGCTTTTGGGTCTCACTATCTGCCATGATCTTTCTTGGGAAAACCACATTTCCAAGCTGGCCTCCAAAGCCAGTCGCCGACTGGGCATCCTCCGTCGTGCGAAGTCCTTCCTCGGCACACCTGAGCTCCTCACCACATACAAGGCTTTCATCCGCAGCTCAATGGAATACTGTTCTCCCCTCTGGGCTGGTGCTCCTGCCTCCCACCTGGCTCGGCTTCACGCTGTTGAATCCAAAGCTTTCAAAATCATTGGAATCGCCCGCGATGAAGCTATCTCTGAGGGCCTTTCACTCACTCACCGCAGGCAGGTAGGGGGTCTTTCTGTCTTCTACCGACTCCTCTCCGGCCTTGCTCCCCCAGCTCTCTCTGTGCTCTGTCCCCCAAATATTCCTACAGGTCGCACAAGATCTGCCAGCAACCCTCTGATGGTTAAACTGCCGAAATCTCGGCTCTCTGCTCACCTTCACTCTTTCATTCCTCTTTTCTCCCGCCTCTGAAACAAACTCCCACACTCCCTTCAATCCCTCTCCTCCCTCCAGGTCTTTAAAACAGCTGTTCACCACCATCTCTTATCTTCCCCCATCCAAAACCTTGATCTTTTCTACCCCCACTAATTCACCCCAGATCCACCTTGTTTGAAATTCCAACTTCTTTCCTGGAAATCCTGGCAGTGTCCATATGTTTATACCTCTCCCACCCCCCCCCCCCCTTCACATGCCTCCCCCCCAAAGCCCTCTCCCTCCCACAGATCTCTCGATGTCTCCATGTCTCTCGGTCCCTGCTCTCAAATGTTGTGTTTGTGTCCTTCACCCTCTCTCCCCATCTTGTCTACCGCTCCCGATGTTATTTGTTTTTGTGTCTGTTTGTCTTTCTGTGTGATTCATGTTCGCTCTTTCACGAGCCTCGATCTTGTATACAAACAAAAAAAAAACAAAAAACAAGTACACATACATTCAAAGTACACCGCCCCATGCCAAATAATTAAATATGCTGCAGCGCGGCATTGCCGGGGCGCCTCCGGCGCCCGGCAATACCGCAGTGCAGCTCATTGAGGCTGCATTGGGAGGGAGAGGTGTACACTAATTGATTGATTAATTGTATAATTAAAATCAATAAAAGATTATCACAAAATATTTTCATAATCAATTGGCTAATCGCATAACTAAACCAGTAGTGCTTCATCCGAAGATGTATCTTTTAGAAATTTAATTAAATAAGTCATTTATAAAAAATTAAATAATTAATTGATTACTCAATAAATAATTAATCGATTAATCAATAAATACTTAATAGATGAAATGATTAATCAATAAATCAAAAATATCCTTGATAGCCACATCACTTGGTCACTCATGTCCAAATATTAGCTTCCCAGCTCAAAAGGTGCCTGAGATATTGGCCAAATGAGAAAGAAAATAAATAAATGATTAATAATGAAAATAAATAAATAATAATCATAAAAAAATTAAATTATTAATCAATTTGGTCAGAGAACACATAAACTACCACTATTTCATCAGAATCTGTAACTTAAAAAAAAAAATTTTTTTTGTCATTAATCGAATAATTAAATAATTAATCGATTAATTGATTAATTAATAAATCAAAAAATATCCTTTGCAGCCAAATCACCTGGTCATTGGCATGTCCAAATATCAGCTTCCTAACTCAAAAGGTGCCTGAGTTAATAATGGTCAGAAGATAAATGAAATTTAATTAATTAAATAAGTACTTAATTAAACGCTAATAATTAAATAACTCCTCAATTAATTGATTATTCAAAAAACAAAAAATACCGTATTTGACAAAGGACTTGCTCACTACTGTGCCGAAATTTCAGCTTCCTAGCTCAAAGGATGGCTGAGATATCGTCCGGACAACCAAGAAAGAAAACAAACAAACAAGAAAACAAGAAAACAAACAAGTACAAATACATTCAAAGTACACCGCCCCATGCCAAATAATTAAATATGCTGCAGCGCGGCATTGCCGGGACGCCTCCGGCGCCCGGCAATACCGCAGTGCAGCTCATTGAGGCTGCATTGGGAGGGAGAGGTGTACACTAATTGATTGATTAATTGTATAATTAAAATCAATAAAAGATTATCACAAAATATTTTCATAATAAATTGGCTAATCGCATAACTAAACCACTAGTGCTTCATCCGAAGATGTATCTTTTAGAAATTTAATTAAATAAGTCATTTATAAAAAATTAAATAATTAATTGATTACTCAATAAATAATTAATCGATTAATCAATAAATAATTAATAGATGAAATGATTAATCAATAAATCAAAAATATCCTTGACAAGTACAAATACATTCAAAGTACACCGCCCCATGCCAAATAATTAAATATGCTGCAGCGCGGCATTGCCGGGGCGCCTCCGGCGCCCGGCAATACCGCAGTGCAGCTCATTGAGGCTGCATTGGGAGGGAGAGGTGTACACTAATTGATTGATTAATTGTATAATTAAAATCAATAAAAGATTATCACAAAGTATTTTCATAATCAATTGGCTAATCGCATAACTAAACCAGTAGTGCTTCATCCGAAGATGTATCTTTTAGAAATTTAATTAAATAAGTCATTTATAAAAAATTAAATAATTAATTGATTACTCAATAAATAATTAATCGATTAATCAATAAATACTTAATAGATGAAATGATTAATCAATAAATCAAAAATATCCTTGATAGCCACATCACTTGGTCACTCATGTCCAAATATTAGCTTCCCAGCTCAAAAGGTGCCTGAGATATTGGCCAAATGAGAAAGAAAATAAATAAATGATTAATAATGAAAATAAATAAATAATAATCATAAAAAAATTAAATTATTAATCAATTTGGTCAGAGAACACATAAACTACCACTATTTCATCAGAATCTGTAACTTTAAAAAAAAAAAATTTTTTGTCATTAATCGAATAATTAAATAATTAATCGATTAATTGATTAATTAATAAATCAAAAATATCCTTTGCAGCCAAATCACCTGGTCATTGGCATGTCCAAATATCAGCTTCCTAACTCAAAAGGTGCCTGAGTTAATAATGGTCAGAAGATAAATGAAATTTAATTAATTAAATAAGTACTTAATTAAACGCTAATAATTAAATAACTCCTCAATTAATTGATTATTCAAAAAACAAAAAATACCGTATTTGACAAAGGACTTGCTCACTACTGTGCCGAAATTTCAGCTTCCTAGCTCAAAGGATGGCTGAGATATCGCCCGGACAACCAAGAAAACAAGAAAGAAAACAAACAAGTACAGATACATTCAAAGTACACCGCCCCATGCCAAATAATTAAATATGCTGCAGCGCGGCATTGCCGGGGCGCCTCCGGCGCCCGGCAATACCGCAGTGCAGCTCATTGAGGCTGCATTGGGAGGGAGAGGTGTACACTAATTGATTGATTAATTGTATAATTAAAATCAATAAAAGATTATCACAAAATATTTTCATAATCAATTGGCTAATCGCATAACTAAACCACTAGTGCTTCATCCGAAGATGTATCTTTTAGAAATTTAATTAAATAAGTCATTTATAAAAAATTAAATAATTAATTGATTACTCAATAAATAATTAATCGATTAATCAATAAATAATTAATAGATGAAATGATTAATCAATAAATCAAAAATATCCTTGATAGCCACATCACTTGGTCACTCATGTCCAAATATTAGCTTCCCAGCTCAAAAGGTGCCTGAGATATTGGCCAAATGAGAAAGAAAATAAATAAATGATTAATAATGAAAATAAATAAATAATAATCATAAAAAAATTAAATTATTAATCAATTTGGTCAGAGAACACATAAACTACCACTATTTCATCAGAATCTGTAACTTTAAAAAAAAAAAATTTTTTGTCATTAATCGAATAATTAAATAATTAATCGATTAATTGATTAATTAATAAATCAAAAATATCCTTTGCAGCCAAATCACCTGGTCATTGGCATGTCCAAATATCAGCTTCCTAACTCAAAAGGTGCCTGAGTTAATAATGGTCAGAAGAGAAATGAAATTTAATTAATTAAATAAGTACTTAATTAAACGCTAATAATTAAATAACTCCTCAATTAATTGATTATTCAAAAAACAAAAAATACCGTATTTGACAAAGGACTTGCTCACTACTGTGCCGAAATTTCAGCTTCCTAGCTCAAAGGATGGCTGAGATATCGCCCGGACAACCAAGAAAACAAGAAAGAAAACAAACAAGAAAACAAGAAACCAGAGTGAAAACTGAGTACTCTCTTTCAGCGTGCGTCACTGCCGAGCCCCCTTCGGTGCCCGGCAATGACGATTTGCAATGCCTGGAGGTGGCATAGGAAAGGAGCGGTGTACAACAAGAAAACAAGAAACCAGAGTGAAAACTGAGTACTCTCTTTCAGCGTGCGTCACTGCCGAGCCCCCTTCGGTGCCCGGCAATGACGATTTGCAATGCCTGGAGGTGGCATAGGAAAGGAGCGGTGTACAATAGCCACATCACTTGGTCACTCATGTCCAAATATTAGCTTCCCAGCTCAAAAGGTGCCTGAGATATTGGCCAAATGAGAAAGAAAATAAATAAATGATTAATAATGAAAATAAATAAATAATAATCATAAAAAAATTAAATTAGTAATCAATTTGGTCAGAGAACACATAAACTACCACTATTTCATCAGAATCTGTAACTTAAAAAAAAAAAATTTTTTGGTCATTAATCGAATAATTAAATAATTAATCGATTAATTGATTAATTAATAAATCAAAAATATCCTTTGCAGCCAAATCACCTGGTCATTGGCATGTCCAAATATCAGCTTCCTAACTCAAAAGGTGCCTGAGTTAATAATGGTCAGAAGAGAAATGAAATTTAATTAATTAAATAAGTACTTAATTAAACGCTAATAATTAAATAACTCCTCAATTAATTGATTATTCAAAAAACAAAAAATACCGTATTTGACAAAGGACTTGCTCACTACTGTGCCGAAATTTCAGCTTCCTAGCTCAAAGGATGGCTGAGATATCGCCCGGACAACCAAGAAAACAAACAAACAAGAAAACAAGAAACCAGAGTGAAAACTGAGTACTCTCTTTCAGCGTGCGTCACTGCCGAGCCCCCTTTGGTGCCCGGCAATGACGATTTGCAATGCCTGGAGATGGCATAGGAAAGGAGCGGTGTACAATAATCATAAAAAAATTAAATTATTAATCAATTTGGTCAGAGAACACATAAACTACCACTATTTCATCAGAATCTGTAACTTAAAAAAAAAAAAAAATTTTTGTCATTAATCGAATAATTAAATAATTAATCGATTAATTGATTAATTAATAAATCAAAAATATCCTTTGCAGCCAAATCACCTGGTCATTGGCATGTCCAAATATCAGCTTCCTAACTCAAAAGGTGCCTGAGTTAATAATGGTCAGAAGATAAATGAAATTTAATTAATTAAATAAGTACTTAATTAAACGCTAATAATTAAATAACTCCTCAATTAATTGATTATTCAAAAAACAAAAAATACCGTATTTGACAAAGGACTTGCTCACTACTGTGCCGAAATTTCAGCTTCCTAGCTCAAAGGATGGCTGAGATATCGTCCGGACAACCAAGAAAACAAACAAGAAACCAGAGTGAAAACTGAGTACTCTCTTTCAGCGTGCGTCACTGCCGAGCCCCCTTCGGTGCCCGGCAATGACGATTTGCAATGCCTGGAGGTGGCATAGGAAAGGAGCGGTGTACAACAAGAAACCAGAGTGAAAACTGAGTACTCTCTTTCAGCGTGCGTCACTGCCGAGCCCCCTTTGGTGCCCGGCAATGACGATTTGCAATGCCTGGAGATGGCATAGGAAAGGAGCGGTGTACAAAAAACAGCACCACTTGGTTGTGTGTGACATAAGGGTGAAAGGTGCGAAGAGAGCTCAGCGGGTGAAGTACCAACCGAGAATGAAGGTGTGGAGGTTGAAAGTGGTGACAGTAAGGGAGGCATTAAAGAGAGGCTGAGTAGGGTCAAGGATGATGTGGTTGAGCTTGAAAGTGGTTGGATGTCAATGAAAGCTAGTGTGTTGGGAGCCATTGGTGAGGTATGTGGATGGACAAAAGGACCACCGAGGCACTCGGAAACATGGTGGTGAGATGATGAAGTTGGAAAGAGGATTGACGAGAAGAGGAAGAAGTTCAAGGAGTGGCAGAAGGCGAAGGGTACGGGAGCAGAACAGCAGAGCATGAAAGTTATAAGGCAGCCAGGAAGGCTGCAAAGAAAGAGGTAGCAAAGGCGCAGGAGGCATGTAGGAAAATGTTCGGAGAACGCTTGGATTCGGAAGAGGGTCAGAACGCAGTATTCAGGATTGCAAAGCAGATAGCGAAAGAGAGGTGTGATGTGATGGGGGTGAGTTGCTTGAAGGATGAAGTGGGACAAATCGTTGTCGACCCAGATGGAATTAAAGGAAGATGGAAAAGATATATGGAAATGCTGTTGAATACAGAGAATGAATGGAATGGCAACATAGAGAGTAACCCAGTTTTAGGACCGGCAGAGAAGATAACAGAAGGAAGTTGAGGAAGCGATAAAAGCAATACAACAACACAACATGCATTTTAAAATGGCGATAAAAGCAATGAAGGGTAGAAAAGCGGGAGGCCCGACGGGAGTTGTGGGAGATATGTTGAAGGCAGCAGGAAGTTGGGGTGTGAATAGAATGACAGAGATCTGTAATCTGGTGGTGAAAGAAGGCCGCATTCCAGTGGATTGGGAACTGAGTACCCTCGTCCCTCTATACAAGGGGAAAGGTGACCCTCTGGAGTGTGGCTCGTACCAAGCGATAACGTTATTGGAGCATGGAATGAAGGTATTGGAAAGGGTGTTGGAGAGGAGGATAAGGAAGAAAGTGAAGATCGACGAAATGCAGTTTGGATTTATGCCAGGAAGAGGAACGACAGACGCGCTTTTCATTGTGAGGCAGTTGCAGGAGAAGTACATGGAGAAGAGGAAGAAGTTGTTTCTTGGGTTTGTTGATCTGGAGAAAGCATTCGATAGGGTTCCATGCAAAGTATTGAGATGGGCATTGAGGAAGTTAGGAGTGGAGGAATGGTTGATCAGAGTAGTGATGGCAATGTACAAAAGAGCGCGCACAGCTGTAAGGACGAAGGACGGGAACAGTGGTGAGTTTGAGGTGAAGGTGGGAGTGCACCAGGGGTCGGTACTAAGTCCACTACTATTTGTAGCTGTGATGGAGGTGCTGGCTCAGAACATAAAGGAGGGTTTACCATGGGAGTTGTTGTATGCAGATGATCTGGTGTTGATTGCGGAAAGTGTGGATGGACTGAAGGAAAAGATGAACAAGTGGAAGGAATGCATGGAGACAAAAGGTCTGAAGGTGAATAAAGGAAAGATGAAGGTGATGGCAAGTGCTAAAGCATGTGGTGAGGTGGAAAGAACTGGGAAGTGGCCCTGTGCTGTGTGTAGGTGTCAAGTAGTAGATTTGTTATTGCCTAAAGTTCAGTTATAGACGTTGGTTGCTAATGTGTTATGATTTAAATGTTGTTTAAAAAAGCTATTTTCATAAAGTTAATAAAGGGTTTTTGCTTCGTTTTAGTTTTGGATGAGGAAAGGCTCGCTGAGGTCATGCTGGACAAATTGTATACGTGTGCTTTTTCGAGGCTAGATAACATAAACCTGTTGTTTTTACCATATATATTTTGTATTAATCACAGCGACGCCTGACTCTGTATAAACATGCTTTGAATTACTCATGTGAACCCATATATTTGCTCTGGGCTTATCTGGCCAAGCATGCACTCTTTGTGAGTTACATTTCTGTTTTCTCGGAGCCCAGAGAAACATTTGGTCCGAATGATAAGGAAGGGCTGACTCCCCCGAATGATAACGGTGGGAGGGACTCTCGCCAGTCGCTTTGTTCTCTCGGAGATTTTCTGATAATCGCATTCATATATAAATGAATGAGAATCAATGTGTTTCCAGGAAGGCTTGACGTGGCATGAGACTGGCTCTTGCTGTAGATGTCTTGGCTTCTTCCGGATCTGTATAAGTTGGTTTTTAAATAAAGCTGCGTCATTTTTCAGGCTATTTGTGGACTTCTTTTCCAAACGAAGAGCTGATTCTTCACAAAATGGTACCAGGAGTGGGGTGTCAACAGACGCGGAGGACGGGAAGCGGAACCCGGGCGACAGAAGGAAGGCTGCTCGAGGCCGGGACGCTGGCACTCTAATTTGATTAAGGTGAGCAATTGTTTTACACCAGAGGGCTATCTTTCCAAATTTGTACCTTGCTTCTTCGAACGGGTTCAGTCCGCTTCCCTGTCATCCGCGCTGCCTGCACTCGAACAGAAATTGTAAGTAAAGGCTCATTTAGGCCTGAGAATGACGTGGTTTTGTTAAAGCCAGGATAAACAAGTAAGGATAAACCAGGAAGGACTTAACAGTAAGCTTAAAGTTACAGTTAGCACCAGGAGGGGAAAATGAGGTCGGACAGCCATATAGGCTGAAGCCAGGTGGCCAAGATTTTTCCAGGAAGGAACAGCCCAGAGACAAGATGGGGTATGCCATTGCATGCCAGGGAACGAAGGGCTGTGGCTAACTTAGATAGAAGGCCATAGGAACAAAGAGGGCCATAGGAACATGGCCAGTAAAAGGATTTGCGCAGGATATCGGTGAAGATAACGTTCGGTACAAGGGAAGGGGGAAAGTGAGGTCGGACAGCCGTAAAGGTTGAGCCAGGCCGAGAACTTTCCAGGAATGATCAGCCCAGAGCAATAAGATGGGAAGCAAGCTAAGGAAAGAAGGGGAACCCCTTAAGGGAACCCCGGCATCTTTCATGTTTAAGAGGCATCATTTTGCCGCGGTAAGACCATTAAAGGACTGGGCTGTGTTAACTAAAGATTTAAATAATCCCTGGCCAGAGGACAAGTAAGTAAGCAGTTAAACAAGTAAATCAGCGAGTGATGCCGCTGGACCAGATGCCAGACCAAGACCCCCCACCCCCCCAAGCCCTGAGCCCTGTCCCCGGGCTACAGGCGCCACCTCTCCCACCCCCGCCCCTGTTCCCCCAGGGGTTAGACCCCCAGAAAACTAGACCAGCCGCCCCTCAGGTTCACCTTAGCCCGGGCAATCCTTTTAGAGGACAAGAAATTAATGGGGCGGACAGCGGGTTCGCGGCCCCAGAAGGGCTAGGAGTATTGTATTGTACCCCTCAGTGGAAGGGCTCACGGAATCGGAGAACTCACAGCCTACAATCGAGATGTGTCCCTTTAAAAAACCATTTGAAAGAACCAGATTTGGCGGCTATGCAGGAGCGGGTGAGAACCTTGCTGGCTGAACAGCCCGGTCACGTACCGGAACTTATGCGTTTGTGGATACAAAATACAGGCGCAGATTGGCGGGACGTCTGCCACATGGGAGAGGCTGTATTGCCAGCGCGGGTGTGGGACCAGGCCAAAGTACACGCACGCTGGCCGAATGTAGCACCAACCCCGGCCCAGACCCTCGACGATTGGGGGGCCCTGGTCGACCTGTTGTTGGCCGGGGTACACATCGCACTAAGGCTAAACCGACCAATTAGATGAAGCGGCCGAGCAGTGGGACATGGGCGACGATAAGAAGGCCGATGTAAAGGACGACATGTTGCAAATGATTGCCCAGGAATCCATAAGGGCCCCCTCCCTAAAATTTCGAACCCACAGGGCCCCCTCCCCAAAACTGGAACATACAAGGGCCCCCTCCACAGCCGCAGAATTGGGCCGTGCAAAAGGACCCCCCAACCCCCCCCAAGACCTGAGCTCAGTCCCGGGGCTCTAGGCAACACCCCAACACCCCCGCCCTGCCTTCCCTTTTTCACCTCAACCCACCCCCGTCCAACCCGTCCCAAAAAAAAATCCTTTTCCTTGAATGAGAGACGTAACATGAATGAGCAAAGACTGTTTGGGAGTGGCTGGAGAAAGGCATGATTTGAGTCGATCTGAGTTTCGCGCGAAGAATGGGAGACTCACTCGTATATGAATGAGGAATGAATGTATATTGGGATGTTAATTGACGTGTGTATCTGGCCAATGCATTTGTCTGTCATCTGTTTGGGAGTTGTTTGGGAAGCGAATTGATATAAATCGGGTCAGGAAAGCACCCGGAGTGCCCTTGTCGATCTACTGTTGATATGAAGCGGTTTCTTGGAGACGGTTGCAGGATGGGCTGTTTTTTTTCTTTCGAGCGGCAGTCGGACGGAGATTGGGAATTTGTTGAACTAAATTCAGAATTCGAATCAATATGTGTGTTTTACTTGAATTGAAGAGTTCATTCCATGGCAGATATTGTGGATTGTATGTGTGGGATGTATCGCTGAGGCAGCTCACCTTTGGAATTGGTGTCATATAGTGCATTTTGGGTCAGAGAGGTCAAGCGTCGGAGATCCTGTTTTTTTGCGATGTTTACGAGCTAGGGATGAGTTCTGACAGCTCAATGTTCTGACAGCTCACTACATGCCAAGTCGTAGATTCTTTATTGACAATTCTCTGTTATGACAGCCGACTGCATGTCCCAACGTGAGGTAAACCCCGCCGTGAACGCGAATAGAGCGGCGTGCAGGGAGTGTTGAGATTCGTGCGGAGGCACGAGGGTGCGCGCCAAGACGGGGGGGGCGGCGTGGCGTCATCGTGTTAAGATGGTTGTGCCAGGTCGATCGGCGATCTCTGAATTTAAATCGGATTTTTGTCATGTGTGTTGTGAAATTAAACGTCTATCCGAGAATCCTGGCAATGTTCGTTTAATTAAAATGTGGTACAAACCTGCGTTTCCGCCGTGCGGCTCCGTGGAGGTTAGAGTAGAGTTATTGTGTGTTCAGGCAAGAGCCGAGCGAGCCGCGAGTCACGGGTGTGCTGTATGAGATTTGCTCAGAGTGCCGGCGATAACTCGCCCACTCTCAGAGGAGGATGTGTGCCCAAATGCATTGTGGGTCATTTCGACTTTGCTGGATGTCGGACGTTCATGTCAGACGAGCCATGTCGGAATAGTGGCCGGCTGCGACATATATGCCAGGCAATGTCACAGGACGGATTTTTATTTAAGATGGATTTATAAGATGGATAGATGGATGGATTTATTTAAGATGGCTAAAATAAACGATTTCAAGACAGAGTAATTAATTTCCGGAGCCAAGTTCCAACAGGAAGTCTTGTTCATACAGTAAGGTACAGTGCGGAGTGGCGGCTGGAAGATGCATCGATGCATTTGTGTTGATCGATGCGGACACAGATTTAGTATGCTGGTAAGGTTAAGTTATTAAAATTGGAAATTCAATAATTTGAGCAGAAATGTCACGTTTCAACAGAACGCTGATCCGAGGAAGGAGGACGGTTGAGGTTTCAACTGTCGGTATGTGGTGTGGCTTGTGCCAAGGTGTGGGCGCGAGGAGGTGTGTTGATGAAGCGTTGTGCGAACGAGGAGGGATGTGCGAAAGGTGCACTAGGTAGCAAGGGTGCTGCATTGTAAAGCACGCCTCGTACGGACGTTCCTGGGCGGATTGTGACGGTTGTTGGATTCGTAGAAGTTAGCATTTTGCAATGTGGAGCCACATTAATGGTCATTTGTCCATTGTCGCCGGACTTGCATTACTTGTGGGATAATAAAGCGCTGGTTACCCCAATTCGAAGTTTGACCTTTTAAAGTTTAGTTGACCTTTGTTCGAGATATGCAAGGGAAAGGTCAGAGGGAATTCACTAACCTTGGAAGAACGACAGGCGGAGTCAGTCTACAGGGTGTTGCTTTAACGACAGGATATAGAACTTAAATCTGGAGAGAATATCGGGACATATATTGTGGGTAAAACCAAAATCATGTACGTAATTAATGAACAGAGAATATCGAGTCCTGTTTGTCGTTGTAATTGTCGTTGATGTCCCGATTCAGGGGTCTCAAGAAATAAACAGACTTCCGGTGCCGACCGGAAGCGTCAGGTACAGTACGCTTGGAATTTAATTTCACCGGGTCGAGTACAGTGACGTGTTCGATCGAGCTGTGGGGATTTGAGATGGATTTGAGTCACGTTAAATGGAGGACATTTGGGAGGATGAAGAGATGCAAGTAACGTGGATTAAATTGTGGTATCACGAGTTGGGTGCCAGAGATATTGTGGTTATTATAACTCACTGATTATAGGGGGCGCCGGGCGCACCGAGTACAGATCGGGTTGCATGATGGAGCACGCATGCATGGATTTTGGCTTTGCGAGGCTCCGGATAGAAATTGGCATTTCGATGCTGTGGATTATATTGTGCCTGCCCGGAAAGGTGATGTCCTGTGCTGGGGCTGGCGACATGCCTCTGTTATTTGTCTGTCTGTCGGTCTGATTGTAAGTCTTTGGTACTGGGAGGGCTAATTGAGTGCTCAGGCGTCATTGTTCCATGGAGGCAGGTACTGTGAGTCACAAAAGGTAAATGTAACACAGAGAGATGGACAGGACAACAATGGAGTTTATATGGACGGGTTTGGGGCAGTTTCAATCTGACGATTACAGAGTGCTTTGTTCCGTTCACGAAACATGTAAAATTCATGGAGTTGAAGTGGTTTGCAAAAAGGTAGCAGAGTCAGTACTGGGATGCAACCTCGTCCAGGGGTTTTGGTCCAGCCTGCAAGGAGTCCAGGGGCTTGTTTCAGGGCTGGGTCGCCAAAAATGGGATGCTGTGCCCATCTGGATGTAAAATTATCCATCAAGGACGGGGAATGATGTGCAGTGTGATTGATTGGAGGTAATAAGGATTTGTGTTGATTTCCTGATTTGAGTTCATCTGGAAACAAAGACAGATGGGATTAATGTGTATATCAGGAACATTTTGGAAAGAAATATGGATATATGACATTACTAAAATATAACCAAGCAATTGAGAGTTCTTGGGTTAATGGGATATAAATAAATGCATCTACAAGTTGATGGTTTATAAAAATTTAGTTCTGGATGATACTTAAACGATGAACAATGTTGGCAATATACAAAGAATGTGACTTGTTTTTTGGGGGGAAAACATGTGGTTTAAAATTGGTTGGCTAAGTTTTAAAGATGGAGATGTTTCGCAGAACTCTTATGATTATTTATATGAGTGGTGGACTATTCCATGGCGAAGCAATTTCCAGTTTATTGAAAGTTGGATAAGAGGGAGTATCCAGGAAAAAGATGTTCAAGTGAACTTTGTGCTGTGAAAAGAATGTCGAGTTAATGGAAGTGTTTTGTTCGATTAATTTTGTTCAATTTGTGTTCAAATGACCATCGATGTTGGGGGCAAAGTTATGGGTGAATTTGGTGAGTGGTTGTGGGCAAACGAAGATTAATTTAGATTTATCATAGTTAAGTTCGAGGAAGTTGATTTGAAGCCAGAATTTCATTTGGATGCCAGAAAGGAGAAAGGAGATGCTGAAAGCCAGAAAGGAGATGCTGTTGTCTACTCTGAATGACAGGTGGTGGTATCCAGGGCGCTGAGGAGTTTTGTTCACGCTGTAAAGTTTGTTTATTTATTTGTTTATTTAGTTTGTTTATTGTAGAGAAGAGTGCTTTTGGGATTCCGGAGCCAGAGTGGATAATTTGAGGGTAGTAGGTGGAGTAGAGGACATCTTTGCAGTGCTGTAGGTGGTCCTTGTAGGCTTGGGGGTGAACTAATTTGGGTTTAATAGGCACAAGCTGGTCTAAACAGGGTGAGGAGGATGGTGTGATTGATGATGTCAAAGGAGGCGTTGAGGTGAGGAGGATGAAAATGTTGAGGTTGCCGGCATCAGAGGAGAGAAAAGGTCGCTGGTGATTTTGAGGAGAGCAGTTTCAGTACTGTGGCTGGAGCAGAATCCGGATTGGGATGTTTCATACAGGTTATTGGCAGAGTGGTGATGTTTGAGTTGAGTGGCCACAGCACGTTCCAAAACTTTTGACAGAAAGGGTAGGTTGGAGATGAGTCTGAAGTTATTTAGGGTGTCAGGGTTTAGTCCAGGGTTTTTCCAAAATGGGGGTGAAGTTTCACGAGTTTTTGGGGAAATCGGTATGTGAAGCTGGATTAAGTTGGAACTGCTTGATGAGCCATGGAGATGGATTGGGTTTTGTTGTTGGTTGTCTGGGAGTTCGGTTGTTGCATTGCTAAAGGTTTCTGTGTGGTGGACACACTCGTTGGCTGTTGTCTTGTGTGACGTGGATGGAGATGTATGTGGCTGCGTGTGGCTGCCTGGAGTCGGGAAGACGGCTACAGTGGTTGATATTGGTTGTGGATCGTCCGGGGTGCTTCGATTTGCATAGGGGGTGAAGATTGGGATATTACATTATTTTAAGTAAGTATTGGTATGAGTAATTACATAAGTAATTATGAGTTATTATGAGTATTAGTTATGAGTAAGTGATTATTTTAGTAAAGTTACATGTTTCGCTGTGTTGTGGATCTGCGGACAAGCTAGTTTGATGGGTACCCTGGGGTCTTCGGTGTGTCTATGTGTTTGGCTGTCTGTCACACCGGACTCTTGAATGGGTTTTCATGAGACGAATTTCAGACATAACAGTGAGAATCTATTTTGAGCGAATCACAGTGGGTGAGGAAAACATTGTGTGTGACCAGACACCAGAACTGACTAGAATTGAAATTGGAAGTAGACCAGGTTATTTCTATTATTTGTTTATTCGTGAAAATAAATAAATAATAGGGGGAGGTTAATGGAGGTTAATGGTGGTTTGTGTGTGTTAATGGAGGTTAATGGTGGTTTGTTTGTGTTAATTCTAGTTGAAACTCTCGCTGAAGTAATTTTCGTTTATTTTATTTTTTGATTCGATTTGAGAGTTGAGATGATTGATTTTTTATTAATTTTATAATTTTCTTTTTATTGATGTTGGAAACAGGTAATGGGATGCTGAGAGAAGGATTGAATTTAATTTGAATTGGACTGGATTAAATGGGATTGAATTTAAAAATTGAATATTGGATAAAATTGGATCCACTTGAAAAAAGTGGATTAGGAAATTGGAGAAAAGGTGTTCTATGAAACTATGAATTGAATGAATTGAATCTATGAATTGGAGACCTGTAGACCAGGCGCTCCCAGGAGACTTGTGGACCAGGTGTTCGTGGAGCACTTCACCTGCAAGAACGCCTTGGAACCAAGGTGGAAGGGACCAGTCCAGGTGTTGCTGACTACACCAACGGCAGTCTTTTGCGAGGGCAAGACTTCGTGGATCCACGCCACGCACTGTAAGTTGGCCATACAAGCACCAGACACTACACCACAGCAACCACAATAAGGATGGGCCTAATCATAGGTACAATACTATTGATAGCGACAGCAGCTAGGGGAAACTCCGATTCCAATAGATGCGAAAACGAAACCCGACACCTCACCGTAACATGGGGACAAAGAGTATCACTACCATGTTTCGAACAGAGAGCCCTGCACACAAATTGGGTGAACATAAATTGGCTAGCACTGTCGGCAGGGCCTGGACGCGTTGGCATGGTACTACAAAAGCAACGAGAGTTCCGGGAAGACGGGCAAGCTAGCATTAAGACCTTGGCCCAACCAGGATACCAATGGGGAACCCCTGATTTTAAGCTACAAACACGCACACGCCTAGGGAAAGACATGACCATGCAGGTCCGGTGCAGCGTCTGGACCCCTGGCGCGGCCGGTGGCGAAAGGAACTACATACCATGCATCGAATACATACTCACGCCACAACCCCAGAATAAGGCCCCAAAGAAGGGTGAAAACACATATTGGAAAGTGGCCAGGGAGGTGGCAACAATTCAAAATAGGACACACTGCTGGTCGTGCATGCGCTTTCCCCAAGCAGGCACCACAGGAATACACATGATAGTGCTACCTCTGTCCCTCAATGACCTCTGCTCACAACCTATCGATTCCCCATGTTTAGTCACCACGCTGGAAAGAGAAGGGGTTGACAACGGCAAGAGTTGCAATCGACAATTTAATTATCGCCCGTCAATGATTGCCCATGTGGCCGAGAGGCCTGCCCCCGTCTGGGTCAAACCACAGAAAGGGAAGGTCTGCCTCCAGGGTTCCGGCCACTTGCGTATGGGAGAATCAGAATGCGCCTACACTCTCCCCGGGAAGCTGGGACAAGGGAGCTCGGGGATTACATTACGAATAGTACTGCAAGATAAACACAACCACAACATAACGGCTATAACATTCTCTAGGGGGGTTAGTAGGATTAATGGGGTGGTAAAGGGACTCCAGTGCTTATCCACCCACCTGGTCCCACCCCATGGGACAATGTTTATATGCGGCGACAAGGCTTACCCCTATTTACCAAATAATTGGGGGGGCACATGTTATCTGGGTTCAGTTCTTCCTGACGTTGAGATACTGGATGAGCTAGACCCAAAGTCCTTGGACAGGCGTTATAAGAGGTCAGTCATGAACGAAGATGGAACCACTAAACTACACGGGAGTCTATGGGAAAAGGTGTTTGGTTTCTTCTTCCCAAGAGCGGGCACAGTCATGGATAGTTTCCGAATAGACAAATTGGCTTTGACCCTAGAAAAGGTGGCAAACGACACCGCTACGGCTCATGACATACTATTGGACACGGTAATTCACATGCGTACAATGGTGATGCAGAATCGGGTGGCTTTGGACATGCTCCTGGCAGAGAAAGGAGGGGTATGCGGAATTATAGAGGGAAAATGTTGCACTTACATACCCGATCCATCTGAAGGAGTGTCAGCCGCAATAGTGAGACTAAGGGAAACTAGCCACGCCCTGACGATCGATCGGATCGCGCGTGAAAATTCTTATACATTTAGCTGGCTCACTGACTGGTTCCAGGGATGGACGGGCACCATAGTGAAGTGGTTATTGACCGCACTGGCTGTGATAATCGGGGTAGTAATTTGGGGGGCACTAATGAAATCTCTAGTCCTCCTCTGTATGAGAAAGTATTTTACAGGATGGAAAGTGAAAAAGCCGCCGACAACGACTATGGCTCTGACCACAGAGGCCGTCGACCTGAACGGGTCCTTCAACAAGGCAGTTGCGACCGGCGCTCCAGAAAATTGCATTGAATTTTGTAATGACTGTGATACTTGTGCGGATCCCATGTGGGAACTGGCTGCTGCCTGTAACGGTGTATGTGATGACTGTGATACTTGTGCTATAAACCCCTTGCGTGTACTGGCTAACGCTGCTTATGTATTACAAGCGGACAGCTGCACGCCCCCTTCCGACCCAACTATGGATCTGATTGCGACACTGGGTCTGGCGGTCGAGGGACCCGACGCGGATGTCCTAGACCCGCAAGCCGACCAGGCGCCCATGGGAGACTTTGACATAAAGGAAGTTCCTCTCTTTGCTTCATATGTATTAAGTTCAAATGCTTCAAGTGAATCGGATTTTTACGCTCTGTACCCTGACCAGGAAATTGAGACACAAGATACTGACAATACTATGTATTCCCCAGAACAGCAGCACGTGAGGGACCTCATGGGCATGATCGTTGATTAACTTCGAAGATCTGCAAGGACTGAGTCTGCAAAGGGTGGGGGGAGCAAGTTCCGCAGGGGAGGTGACGGGCCCTCTGGCGGAGCAGAACCTCATCTGGACCAGACACCTTCGTTGTGGATCCGAAACGTTAATGGACTTTCATGTTCTGAGCCCTCAGGCTCCGAGCACGCACCACACGACACGTTCGCCAAATGCACGGGCGAGGCGCTTTGGGCGCACGATATGCCCTTGGGAGATACCCGCATTACACAATTATTTTTTCAATACCCGCATTACACAATTATTTTTCAATAAAGCCCGATGTGGCACGTTGTCTCTTAAGATACTTTGTCTCGACGAGACAAGAGGAAGGAATGTCAAGTAGTAGATTTGTTATTGCCTAAAGTTCAGTTATAGACGTTGGTTGCTAATGTGTTATGATTTAAATGTTGTTTAAAAAAGCTATTTTCATAAAGTTAATAAAGGGTTTTTGCTTCGTTTTAGTTTTGGATGAGGAAAGGCTCGCTGAGGTCATGCTGGACAAATTGTATACGTGTGCTTTTTCGAGGCTAGATAACATAAACCTGTTGTTTTTACCATATATATTTTGTATTAATCACAGCGACGCCTGACTCTGTATAAACATGCTTTGAATTACTCATGTGAACCCATATATTTGCTCTGGGCTTATCTGGCCAAGCATGCACTCTTTGTGAGTTACATTTCTGTTTTCTCGGAGCCCAGAGAAACATTTGGTCCGAATGATAAGGAAGGGCTGACTCCCCCGAATGATAACGGTGGGAGGGACTCTCGCCAGTCGCTTTGTTCTCTCGGAGATTTTCTGATAATCGCATTCATATATAAATGAATGAGAATCAATGTGTTTCCAGGAAGGCTTGACGTGGCATGAGACTGGCTCTTGCTGTAGATGTCTTGGCTTCTTCCGGATCTGTATAAGTTGGTTTTTAAATAAAGCTGCGTCATTTTTCAGGCTATTTGTGGACTTCTTTTCCAAACGAAGAGCTGATTCTTCACATAGGAAGGGTGTCGGAGTGAACTCCATTCAATGTACAATGTGCGCTGAGTGGGTTCATCAAAAATGTAGTGGGCTGAGAGGGTCATTAACCAGTGTGGCAGCTACATTCAAATGTAAGTTGTGCACAGAGGGAGCTGCAGATGGAGGAAATGTTGTTGGATCTTGGAGACGGCGTGAAGCTGGAAGGTGTGAAAACATTTTGCTACCTCGGAGACATGCTGAATGGAGAAGGTGGATCAGACTCGGCAACGGTTGCTGGAGTGAGATGTGCATGGAAGAAGTTTCGGGAACTGAGTGGCGTGCTGATGATGAGGGGAGTGTCGTTGAAGCTGAAGGGAAAGGTGTATGCTGCATGTGTGAGAAGTATTATGATTTATGGGAGCGAGACTTGGGTAATGAACGTAGAGCAGCAACGAAGGTTGGAAAGGGTGGAAATGTGAATGGTTCGACGGATGTGCGGAGTATTGTTGAGAGAGAGGAAGACAAATGATGAATTGCGATAGATGATGGGAATAGAGCCTGTGATTGATGCTGTGAAGAGGAACAGGTTGAGATGGTTTGGTCATGTGTTGAGGAAGGATGAAAGTGACTGGTTGAGAAGAGTGATGGAAATGAATGTAGAAGGAAGTAGAGGACGGGGAAGACCGAGAGAGACTTGGCTAAAGATGGTGGAAGAAGAAATGCGGGCAAGGGGGTTAACAAGGAGAGATGCAGAAAATAGGGTAAAATGGAGAAGATTGTCATGGGGACCGCAAGGCTAACTCCCGCTCTAGGAGGGAAAATGGCCTTTAAAATGCATGTTGTTGTGTTGTTGTATTGGTTGGAGATTTCTGGGCTGAGGGATTGCTTTGAGGTGCTTACCCTGAGTAGTTTAGCCTGGGTTAGAATCTTGCCAGATATAAACGGCCATCCTGGTTTTTTGCATGAACGGCGAGGCATCGATGTGTGTATCGTCCCAGTAAAGGACGTGAAGTTAGAGGACCATCTGCCAGTGCTGGGCGTGTTGGTGGATGTTAGATGCCATTACGTCTCTTGCACAGAGTTGGCAAGTTATTGCCGGTACCCTGAGCAAATTACAAATTCTTGCCAGTCAACAAAAGGATTGGTCAACCACTTTGTGAAAGACACTGGGCCACAACTGTTCCCACTGCCAGACCCCAATATATGGCAGAGGTTGCTGAAGAAGAAGATGATGTTTAAGGTTGTAAGAATGTCCATCGAGAAATGCAAATGACAAGCGTCAGGAGATACCTGATCTGAGGAGAGGGATGCAATACATGGAATACCACTTCAACCAGACATATTAAAATATAATCTTCGTTTGCATATATTTGATCCATAACAAACGACGCAACAACAGCTTTGTGCAATATTACGTATATCAGAATAATACCACCAATACTGTCAACCAATACAAGGAACTTTGAGGAGGCCATTTCTCCCATAATGCCTGCTCTCAATAAACACCACATTAATTAAATTAATCATTTCATGTACAGTCACGTGAAAAAGTAAGTACACCCCATGTAAAGTTTTGACTTTTTCAACATATTTCAACATACAGCAATTTGATCTTCATTTCAACAATATTGATAGGTAAAGGTGATATAATATAACAAATATCATGAAACATTTACATTTTGTAGTCCATTGTATAATTTAAACAAACATAAATGCAAATTTCGTATGTGGAAAAAGTAAGTCCACCCTTGGCTCCAATAGGTGGTATTGCCCCCTTTGGCAGAAACAACTTCAAGTAGGCATTTCTTATAACTGTCTACCAGTCTCTGACATCGACTGGGAGAAAATTTTGCCCACTCCTCCATGCAGAATTCTTTCAGCTGTGCGATGTTTGAGGGGTTTCCTGCATGCACAGCTCGTTTCAAATCCCCCCACAACATCTCGATGGGATTTAGATCGGGGCTTTGACTTGGCCATTCCAGAACCCTCCATTTCTTTCTTTTCAGCCATTCCTTGGTGGATTTATTGGTATGTTTAGGGTCGTTGTCCTGTTGCAAGGTCCACCTTCGGTTGAGCTTCAACTTTCCGACAGATGGCCTCACATTATCCTCAAGCACCCTCTGGTACAATGAAGAATTCATAGTGGATTCTATGATGGTGAGCTGCCTAGGCCCTGATGCAGCAAAGCTGCCCCAAACCATAAGTTTTCCACCACCATGCTTTACAGTTGGTATCAGGTTATTGTGGTCAAATGTTGTCTTTGGTTTTCGCCAAACATGTCTTCTGGTACTGTGGCCAAGTAGCTCTACCTTTGACTCATCTGTCCAGAGCACATTGTGCCAGAAGTGCTGGTCTTTGTCTAGGTGTTCATTGGCAAACTTTAGTCTTGCCCTGATGTTCTTTCTGGACAGCAAAGGTTTCCTCCTGGCACACCTCCCATGTCGATCAAATTTGTGCAGCCACTTTCTAAGGGTAGACTCATGCACTTTGACATCAACAGTGGCAAGAGCTATCTGTAGGTCCCGTAATGACATTCTGGTGTTCTTCGATCCTTCTTTCAGCATCTTGCGGTCTGCTCTCGGGCTGAACTTGCTGGAGCGGCCTGGCCTGAACAAGTTGGCAGTTGTTTGGAATCTTCTCCACTTGTAGATGATCTTCCGGACAGTCGAATGATTGATTTCAAATTGTTTGGAGATCTTTGTAAATCCCTTCCCAGACTCGTAGGCATCCATAACCTTCTTTCTAAAGGCCTCAGAGAGCTCTTTTGATCTAGGCATGGTGACGCCGCACACTTCAACAACAAAGAGCAAACCAAACTAAATGTCTGAGGTTTAAATAAGACAGGTTCCTCCAAGATCCTCTCTAACGATGTTCTAATCATTTGCACCTGAGCTGGTGCACCTGATTCTAATTTTAGGTATTTGAATGAATGAATGGATGAATGATCGTTTTAAGGCCATTTTCCCCGCTAGAGTGGGGGTTAGCCTTGCGGGCCCCATGACAATCATGGTTCCCTGTTTGAGGCAATGTTTTTATGGCCGGATGCCCTTCCTGACGCCAACCCTTAGTTGCCTCTTACGATGTGCAGGGATATGGTGTACCTATTCTAAACCGGGGTACACACCGGGATCATTCATCCCAGCAAGCTGGTACTCAATTTGCCGACCTCAGAAGGATGACAGGGTGAGTCAACCCCCCTGGCGTTAATTCAGCGATCGACCAGGATTCGAACCCAGGATCCTAGGATCCCAAGCCGGCACCCTAACCGCTAAGCCAACACCAGGGTTAAACTATTTGAAGTAGTGATACATGTAAGGGTGTACTTACTTTTTCCACATGCTAAATTTGCATTTATGTTTATTTAAATTATACAATGGACTACAAAATGTAAATGTTTCATGATATTTGTTATATTATATCACCTTTATCTTTCAATATTGTTGAAATGAATATCAAATAGCTGTATGTTGAAATATGTTGAAAAAGTCAAAACTTTACATGGGGTGTACTTACTTTTTCATGTGACTGTACTTATCACGGAGAAGGTGTTGGGTGTTGAGGTAGTGTTGGGGTGGTGTTGGAGTGTATGGAGATGAGAATATTGTGGAGGAGGGGCAGAAACATCACCAATGGATGAACAAACATCTGTTATGGGTACATCTCCTGGTATGGGGTGGCTTCTCTCATAAGGCTTCCTGACGTAAGACCCTGAAGCCGACAAGTCATGGACAACCCCGCCATCTAAGGTGATTAAAATCTGGCAGAGTCCCTGCGGCTAACTTTCACTTTACTTTCTCGGTGACTAATTAGTTACGTCAGATAGTGACTATGCTCTCGGTTCCCACCTTTATCTTTTTATTACATATGGCTGAGCGAAACTGTAGGTGGGATTCCGGCTGGACTAGCATAGTGAATCAGTGGGGCACAACCTCCCTTCCTTTTATTGTATGCTACGTCTAACCAATGAAGGAAAGAGAGAATCGAGCAGGTTTGGAAACAAGAAATCTTGCATTAAACAGGCATGTATTTACAAGAGAATGCAGTGTGACATAAGAAACAATCCTATCCTTAGCATTCAATGAAACCCCTTGTACAACCGGCTTTAAATAAAATACAGGTAGGCGCCACGTTAATCCGGGGGAATTATATATAAAAGGGGACATAAAGGAAGCAGTTGGTGCATGTTGGTGACTCGTTCCTCACCTTCATGTAAACAGGCTTGGCCCCGTAGGGCTCAATGAGGTGTCGATGCAGGTGGATGCATGGTGCAAGTGAGACGTGTGCTGTCGTGGAGTGTATTGTGTGGTGCTTAGCTCTGAAAATAAATGTTGGAGTTCTTGTGTAGTTCATTTAACGTTTGCTGTTGCTGTTTTTGTTGAGTACATGCATTCCCAGGAAATTGTGCACAGGGATATAAAGGTAACCAACTACACCGGTGCAGACCGTGATACTGTTACGTGTTCCTCCCCGACCTCCTGGTCTCGGTATACCTCTGAACCCCGAGAGGAGCCACGGCAGAAAAATATGTTATTCCGTGTCAAAATCAATATTGAAACCACACCAATGGTTATCAACAAACAAATGATATATTAAAAATCACACAGGAATAACGATACAACAATGATAGCAATCAACAATACAATCAATATATCTTGAGATGGTACCATCTGCTAAAGTAACATAACTCACTGCGCTCCCAGTGAATGGAAACGAACACCCCTCAATGTCTCTAGAACTCAAAGGTGATCCCGGCGATGAGGCGAAGAGGCGATGAGGCGAGTAATGAGGTATAGGCAGAGCAAACCCACAGCAAACTGGTGGCGAAAAGGGAAATCCCAAAGGTGCGAACCAGACATTCACAGTTCAATCAGCGAACCGCAGCTTAATCTTCGAACGCTGCTTTGTGCACACACATCCCTGGCAGATGACCGGAGGGTGAGAAAAGTTGACGCGTAGCAAACCTTTTTCAGTGAACCACGCGCGAGGTTCAAAATGGCCGACGGCTCTTAGGTGAGTCGAAGTGACCTGGCGGGGGATTCTTCAAAACCTCAACGCCTATACCTGACTACGCAGGTTTCTCAATCCTACACCGATAACACCAATCGCAGGAAATTCCTTTCAAGGACTCAAAGTTCACTCGCGACGTTCGCTCGACCATGCTCGCTACGGAGCTTCGAGACACGCGTCTTCTCCGACTTTTCTCCTCACGCCCTGCCCTCTTCCTCTTCTCTCTCGTCGTCTTCCGGTTCTCGATCCGGTTTCCTGTTTCATTTAAAATATTAACCCTTGGCCTTTTAACAACAATAACCTTACCTTTTAACAACAATAACCACCATTTCCTTCAAACCCCAATCATAATAATACATAACCAGAAATGTTTCAAATGGATGAAAACCACCATCGGAAGTGACGAATCCGAAACACTTCCCCCCCCCCCCCCCCTCAAGAAAGTTTGAACACAGCGAAAACATTCTTTGCAGGCACACCCTTTAAACAAACAACAGTAAACTCACCACCAAATTATCAATTCCCGTGAGCAACAATTATCAATCTCCCAAAAATAAAGCGACAAAATTTCACACAACCCCCAGAGATTTCCAAAGTTAATTCACTCTGGACAAAGCATCAGCAACGACAGTGTCCCAGCCCTTAACACGTTCAATTTCCCTGTGGGACTCCCGCAAAGCCAAACTCCATCTCATCACCCTCTGATTTTACTTTTCGTTTCTTTTGAATGAAGGTTAAGGGGTTGTGATCAAAAACCCAAAGGCCAGCAAATCTATAGCACTTTTCCCGGGAGGCCGAGCTGAAAGCCAGGTTCCATGTTGGTTGGGTGGTGAGGCCTGGAAGTATTCACGACATGGACGCCTTTAGGAACGTGGAGTTCACTGTTAGTCAGTGCAGGAAAGTTCACTGCATGGGCGCCTTTAGGAACGTGGAGTTCACGGTTAATCGGTGTAGGAAAGCTCACTACATGGACACCTTTAGGAACGTGGCGTTCACGGTTAATCCGTGTCGGAATTTTTGCTCGGCTGCTCCGCAGCATTCAGTGATTCAACTCTTTCTAACTTTTGTAATAATCACGGTTGGACCGCTTGCCACTGTAGTCACGTGAATAGCGGTCTCCTTCTCGGCCACTACCCTGATAATCATTCCTTCGGGAGCTGCCGTAACTCCGGGAGCCTCCATAGTAATATCGACTGCGGCCACCACCAAAACTACCGCCACGTTTTCCTCTTCTGTAGCCCCCTCGACGCCTACGGCCTGCCTTCTCTACGGCTATGGTCCGACCATCCAAATCCTTGCCATTCCAATCCTTCTCTGCCTCTTTGGCGTCCTTTGTGTTTTCAAATGTGACAAAGCCAAACCCTCTTGACTTTTGCGTTTCCCTGTCCTTTACCAGCCACACTTACAAAAGCGGTCCATATTTGCTGAAGGCAGAGGTCAGAACGTCTTCCTTTGTTTTGAAGTTCAGTCCACCTACAAATAGCTTGCCAAATTTGCCGCCATCTCTGACTGGTGTGGTGTTATTTTCCCTACTGGGCTTTTTTACAACCATCGGGTCACCACAAACTTGACCACCGGCCAAATCATTCCCGATAACAAAAGATACTCCCTCTACAGGAAGAGTGGCTTGTAAACCTACGGTGACCGGTCCTGACACCAAATCAGACTCCAAATGGATGACATGAAGTGGAGCTCTAACACAGTCACCAATCCCCTGTAAACGAACACTATCACCAGATGCCGTCTCCTCTGACAATGGCAAAATGCCTTCAAGCATTAAAGATTGATGTGCTCCTGTGTCCGTCAATACCCTAGCAGGTCTCTGGTTAGTCGAGTCTCCATCCAGTGACACAAACCCCTCTGAAATAAATGGTCGGTAACCCTTTTGAGGGCGATTTCTCACATTTGCCATTGCATTCGGAGTTGTATTAGTCGAACTCCGCTCCTGCTTTTCCTTTTCCAGAGCATAACAATGGGACATCAATTGTCCAGGTTTATGGCAAAAAGCGCAAGTAGGCCTGGAGGAGAACCTCCTGGTTTGCCTCGAGCCCCCCGGAAGATAGGTGTGTCTTGGAACCGTACGGTCTTTTGATTTCTAAAAGTTGTGGTATCAGAGTTGTCCTCATAGTCATCTCGAGGCCGCCCCCATGAATTTTCGTTCTCCGCACCGGATGTACCATAGCTCCCCTATTTAAGTCTAGGCGAGAAGTTAGGTTTGTGGAACCCCATACTGTGTGTTAACGCATAGTCATCTGCCATGGTTGCTGCCTCATACAACTTTGGTACTTTCCTTTCCTCCAGATGTACTTTAATGTCCTCGTGGACACACTGTTGGAATTCCTCCAACAGGATCAATTGTCGCAATAGTTCGAAGTCTTTCCAACCCCTTTTGAATCACACCACCGATCAAACATGGTTTCTTTCATTCTGGCAAACTCCACATGGGTCTCACTCTCCCTCTTCCTGGCATTCTGGAATTTTTGCCGGTAAGCTTCAGGGACCAATTCATAGGCTTTGAGAATGGTTTTCTTCACTATCTCATAATTTGCACATTGGTCAATTGGTAAAGCCAAATAAATATCTTGAGCTTTACCCACCAGAACACTTTGCACTAACATGGTCCAGGACTCCTCAGGCCATTTTAGCAGTTGAGGCACTTTCTCAAAGTGTGAAAACAAAATTGGCTACCTCCTTTTCATTGAAGGGTGGAACCAGCCTCACATGTCTGCCAACATCCCAGGTGTTCTGACTAGGTGTCGAACCAGTCGGCATGGATGGTACCTCTCCCCGTTCTTTCATTAAATCCAGCTCCTTGAGTTTAATTTCCTGCTGAAGCACCATTTCACGTTCCTTTAACTCCCTTTCGGCTTTTCTCTCCTCTGCTTCGAGTTCCCTTGCTGCTCTCCTTTCCTCTGCTTTTTTCTCTTCTCTTCTCTCCGAGTTCTTGTTCCTGTGCGGCTCTTCTTTCCTCGAGTTCTCTTTCAACTCTCCTTTCCTCTGTTTTTTTCGCTTCTAACCTTTCCTGGTTCTGCAATTGCATCTCCAGTTTCCGGAGCTCCACATTTTCTTGTTCCTCGGGTAACCAATCCAAGGCTCCCTCTTCCCATGTTCCTTGTCCCACCAGAGATTCTATCACCAATCTCTGCATCTCTGCTTTCCTCATATTCGCTCGGACCTCCAAGCTAAAATATCTGGCCAATACCAAGAGGTCCGATTTTTTTAATGCTTGGAACTGTGCCTCACTAGGGGACGCTGCAAACTTTTCGGCGTCAAACACCATGGTGACTATCAGTTAACACCATGGTGACTATCAGTTAACACCTGTTAACCTTCACACAAAAATTTTCCGATTGTTTGAAAAATTTGGGAATGTTGGAAAAATTTTTCCAAATTTGGGAATTCTGGAAATGTTGGGGAATTCTTTCCCGGACAAAATTTAAGGAATTTTTCATCCCGGACGAAGACCCAATTTCGAGCCCACGAGTCAATTGGACGAGCCCCCAATTTCTGTTACGTGTTCCTCCCCGACCTCCTGGTCTCGCTATACCTCCGAACCCCGAGAGGAGCCACGGCAGAAAAATATGTTATTCCGTGTCAAAATCAATATGGAAACCACACCAATGGTTATCAACAAACAAATAATATATTAAAAATCACACAGGAATACCGATACAACAATGATAGCCATAAACAATACAATCAATATATCTTCAGATGGTACCACCTGCTAAAGTAACATAACTCACTGCGCTCCCAGTGAATGGAAACGAACACCCCTCAATGTCTCTATAACTCAAAGGTGATCCCGGCGAAGAGGCGATGAGGCGAGTAATGAGGTGTAGGCAGAGCAAACCCACAGCAAACTGGTGGTGAAAAGGGAAATCCCAAAGGCTCGAACCAGACGTGCACATTCACAGTTCAATCAGCGAACCGCAGCGTAATCTTCGAACGCCGCTTTGTGCACACACCTCCCCGGCAGACGACCGGAGGGTGAGAAAAATTGACGCGTAGCAAACCTTTTTCAGTGAACGACGCGCGAGGTTCAAAATGGCCGACGGCTCTCACGTGAGTCGAAGCGACCTGGTGGGGGATTCTTAGAAACCTCAATCCCTATACCTGACTACGCAGGTTTCTCAATCCTACAGCGATAACACCGATCGCAGGAAATTCCTTTCAAGGACTCAAAGTTCACTCGCGACATTCGCTCGACCACTCTCGCTACGGAGCTTCGAGACACGCGTCTTCTCCGACTTTTCTCCTCACGCCCTGCCCTCTTCCTCTTCTCTCTCATCGTCTCCCGGTTCTCGATCCGGTTTCCTGTTTCATTTAAAATATTAACCCTTTGGCCTTTTAACAACAATAACCTTACCTTTCAACAACAATAACCACCGTTTCCTTCAAACCCCAATCATAATAATACATAACCAGAAATGTTTCAAATGGATGAAAACCACCATCGGAAGTGACGAATCCGTAACAATAAGTTCTGCGTGACACTGCAATGAAAAACATTTTTTGGTGGAGGAAAGGAAGGAATGGGAGTGGGAAGTGGGAATCACTAGAATGCACATTATGAAGTTGTTTAAACATTCTTTATTCAAGAAGAAGATTAATTGTCATACCGGATACCGATACCACTGGATTGGACTAAACATTTACGGAGAGAGAATTGGGGTCTCCTTCCCACTCCGAATCCACTCCCACAGATATGCTACCCAGACAGAAACCATACTTGGGGTACACTTAGGCAACATGCAAACTTTGAGTATTTTTTTTAAAGTTTTTGAAGACTATATATAACGAGAGCAATGTGACTGCGTCGCCAATATGCATCCAAGCAGTCCCACAATGGGTAGATGCCCTCGTTCACTGTCCTAAAAATAAAAAAGTTTGATTTAAATCCCTTCAGCTGTTTTCAAGTATCACATTTTCACCAGCCATGACAGGTTTCACATCGATCGGTGAAGCGGTTTCAGAGAAGGATTTTTTTTTAAATATTGGCTTCAAGCTAATATGGCTGCCACGCCACGTTTTTCTATCCAAGATGCTGCCAAACCACGTGACCTACGACATCGGCATTTTCAAACTATATGCAACAATGGTGTTAGGTGATATTTATAAAATTTCGCATCGATAAGGTAAGCGATTTCAGAGATATAATTATTTAATATTTTCCTTCAATCCAATATGGCTGCCACACCACGTGACTAATGATGTTTTCTTGATCATCTTTTAATCGCAATGCCTAGTCAATGACGCATGTAAAATTTTGAGTCAATTGATTTGGTATTTGGGGAGATGTTTTTTTTTTTAACGGTTTTAGGTTAAATCCAATATGGCTGCCAAACCATGTGACCTATGATGTCACAAATTTAATATATCAATAAAAATGGGTCATAGATCATGCGCATGCAATTTCAGATTTATAGGATAAGGAATTCAATTAAAACATTTTTGGCTGGGATACCACTTCACCAATGATGACATCATTATTATGCTTTTGTTCTCCATTGGGAGTACTTGACAATGTGCCAGGTTTCAAATTTTTCCATTCAGCGGTTTCTGGGAAATATTTTTAAATAACTTGCGTTTAATCGAAGATGGCTGCCATACCACATGAACTATGACGTCACAATTATCATAAAAACATTCTGCATGGGTGCCACTCCTACCCTCAAAGTTTCGTCTCAATCGGGCATGTGGTTGCTGAGAAAAACAAGGTTTAGCCCGTACGGATGGATGGACGGACAACCCGAAAACATAATGCCTCCGGCCACCTTCAAGGGTGGAGGCATAAAAAAACTATTTTCCCCAAACAAGGCTGAAAGCCACTACATGTAAAGAGCTACAAGGAAAAAGAAGAAGAAAAACTGGCAAAACCTTCATCTAGTCCTGAAAAGAGGAAACCTCTTCACAGGACCACTGTGCAGGAGGGGGTAACTCGGCCAGTGGAAAAATTAATTTTCCTACCCCCATTGGGTGTATTTCAAAAGACCCCATGTCCGTACTGGAATGCTGTTGGCTACTGAAGGGAGCTCATCGACCCTTTGTCAGGTGTTGTTTTTAGTCCTTGCAGGGTGTCACAGTCACCCTCCCCGCTAGCAAAGCTCTCAGGTACTCAATGACTTGCATCTTTCCAGGCAGACACTTTCCCATTCACAGCCACTCTTGGGTTCCGATCACTCCTCCAGTTAGTTCTTTGTTTAAACTTCTGAAAGTTTAGATGCAGTACATGCATTACACTTTCCTCGTCCATCCAATCTTGAACTTTCAAAGTCAGCGCTCGCTAATGTGGAGGATTGCTGGAAGTGAGCGCACTGTATTTGAAATTTGCATTTTGATGAAATGTTGGGCTGTTTCGACTCCCCATTAAAGCACTTCCTTCTTTGAGATGCAGATAGATCTTCTTTAGTCCAATGCACGTGGCTGTGGAAAGCATCATTTGCAGGCAGGTTTAACGTACATCCGAAGAAAGGCACACACATTGATGAATCATCCTTTCTGTGAATTACCAGGATGGCAGCATATTGCTGAGCAGGGATTCTATCCCAGGCTAGACAGCTCAGAGGTGAGTGTAGCAGCTAGCGACACGAAGGGGAAAGAAAAAAGTGTGGTTAAAAAATATATATATTTAGTGATCTTCACCCCCTCTTTACCACGTGACATTTATTGGCTTCATTGTCAACTGCATTTGAAGATGCTTGGTAGGGTAGCACAGGGTAGTGGTGTTGTTTGCTGTCTGAATGTAGAAAACACAAATACCTGATGCAGTCTGATTTTCACCTGCCTGACTGCATTTTTATTCTCGCATTGTTTCTTATTTGTGACATTTATTTAACGACACCTTTGCAAAATCTTTATTTTCTGCAGGTATGCTGAGCCGAAAGTGATAAATGTATCTGTTGATGAAGAGGATGCTGAACCCCAAGTCACAAATATATCTGCTGAGGAAGAGGATGCTGAACCCCAAATCACAAATATATCTGCTGATGAAGAGGATGCTGAACCCCAAGTCACAAATATATCTGTTGATGAAGAGGATGCTGAACCCCAAGTCACAAATATATCTGTTGATGAAGAGGATGCTGAACCCCAAGTCACAAATGTATCTGCTGAGGAAGAGGATGCTGAACCCCAAGTCACAAATGTATCTGCTGAGGAAGAGGATGCTGAACCCCAAGTCACAAATATATCTGCTGAGGAAGAGGATGCTGAACCCCAAGTCACAAATGTATCTGTTGATGAAGAGCCGCCAACTGGTGAGTTTTGAGAATTAATCATTTCACAAAATAAATTATCGTCTCATTGACAAGTACAACAAGAGAGACCTGAAAATGTTTGTTGTTGATTTGTTTATTTTTCAATTTGCTTGTGGTGGCTGCTTGTTCGTCATGACAGTGACACAAACAACTTCCTCTCATCACAGTAACCTTTTCCGTGAATGCTCCAAACTTGTTTTGATCCTCCAGTAATGCCATGGTGGTGTTTTATCAGCTTCACTCGGTCACAGGTGTAACTAAAGTGCAGAGGGACCCACACTGAGCATCACCTGAACCAATACAAAACAATACTGATTGGCCTTCTCAGCCAACGGTGTCTTTTGCTAAGTATGAAAATGGAAGAAGACTTCTTTGTCTGATTCTAAAATATTGTTATGAATTTGGTAGAGCAACATCTAGAGCTAGGTAGATCTGAATAGGTAGGTATTCGACTGTCGTGACAGGGACTCTACATGTAATAAGTTCTTGATGTTGAGGCGTTTGTCGGGGTAAGATGTATGATTGTGGATCTACCTGGAGATTCGAGTGTTAAATAGTGAGGGATTAAAGGTAACGCCCCTGTGAGTTTCACCTAGTAGTCAAACCTTTGTCCATTATGGCACTGCAAACCACATAAACATTAGTTAGGTCCTTAGCGCAACATTAAATAATTCCTTTCCCTGACAATGACTTCGGAACAAATGGACAGGAAACCAGGCCAAAAATACCGCCACAATTGGCCGCCACCGTTTACACCTCCAAGGCCTACAAACCTCGCCTGGCACGTGTTACAACACAAGGACCGCGGGGTCGGGGATGGGAGCGTGGAGCGATGCCGCGGAGGGCGTGACCTGGGCGAGCCGGCGAGTTGGGAGGCTATTATTGGCTGAGGAGTGCGCCAATGTGACGTCATCGGCGAGAGATATTATCGACGGTCGGACGCCATTTTAGGGCAGTTGGCAGTTGGCAGTTGGCAGTTGGCAGTTGGCACTCAGCAGTGGCAGTCAGCAGTTGGCACTCAGCAGTTGGCACTTGGCTGCCAGCACTCCCGCAGAGAGTCGAGTCGAGTGGAGTTCAAAGGAGTCCTTCCTGTCCCTGGTCAAGTGGAGTTCGTTTGCTTTGTGCAGCCCTGCATTGGACCGTTGGAGCAAGGGAGCTCGTGGTGTGGGCGTGCCGTGAACCGACGAGGCCTGGTGGAGCTTGGAGGCGGACGGAGAGGGCCGCGGGGCCGTGTTACACTGAAGACGAAAGGAGCCAGATAAGCCCGATCTCCGCGTTTACACTTTACATGACAAGACGTGTGATTTTCGTATTAACCTCCCTCGTATCGTGTTTGATATCTGTTGTGTGTGGGATCCCAATTTAGGCTTATTAGAGTTATTAGTATTACCGGCGCGGGCTTTTTCACTGTCTTTACTTTTCAATAATAAATCCTTGTATTATTTTCTGTATATATCTGAACGCAGTTTCCTGGGTGTTTCATTTTAATAGATAAGGCTGCGGAGCTTGCTGTGTCCGCCATTCCGCGCGTTTAACTTTGTGTTGAGTTGGAATCCGCCATTGAGTTTTCGCCCCGGGAGTGTAAAGTCTCGCAATCGGCCATCCGTAACTGTGGTGTTAATCACGGTTGCGTAACAAGTGGTGTCAGGAGTGTCGGATTCGAACCCGTCGGACAAATTTTTTTGTCCGCGGTGAGACATCGACACGGTCGGGCGTACATTGCGCCCGACGTTCGAACGCAAAATTTTTACAGGCGAGGCGGAGAAATTTAGTAATCAATTGGGCATATGGAGCGCGATATCGCGTCTTCGTCAAATTTAAATTGTTTCAGGAATTATTAAAATAAATACGCGCGCGGGAAACAATCTTCCGGAAAGCGGATGTTGGAGATTGATGAGATGGAAGTACGCAGCGAGGCCTCCGTCAGCGTTGGGAGTGAGCCGGAAATAGGGGAATTTGATGTAGAGGTGAGCCTTGGAACCTCCCTCGTCCCGAGCACCAACTTATCCCCCTCCCCTACCGGGGAGTCGGGAACAAGTGGGACGGCCCCGATAGATCTCCAGACCATAGTAAATTTAATAAATGCTCAGAGGGCCGAGGGTGAGCGAAACCTTGCAGAAATTCGGGGAATAAATGATAAAATTGACGGGCTGGAAAATAAAATGAGTAATGATATGGGAGAAATGAAAAGTGGGTTGGAAAAAAAAATTGAAGGGATGGAAAATAAAATGGAGTCCCAGGGGAATGAATGGAGGGAAGGAATGAAGGGAATGAGTGATCGATTGGAGGAACAAATTGAAGGGATGGAAAATAAAATGGAGTCGCAGGGGAAGGAATGGAGGGAAGGACTGAAGGATATGAGTGACCAAATTAATGGATTAAAAAGGGAAATGGCAATTGTGGTAAGTGTACAGGTGAGCGGAGAATGTCCACAGTTCGATGGGGAATGTGTACAGGTAGATGGGGAATGCCTGCAGGTAAACGTGGAGTGTCCACAGGTGAGCGGGGAAGGAAATTTGGAATGTGAGAGTTGTAATGAGGAATGTTTCCCACATTCTGGCCTGGTTGTTTATCGGGACCGTGTGGATGTCACAACACCCCAACCGGGGGATGAATTTGGAATTGTGCAGCACCAGGGCGGTGGTGCGGAGCAAGAGGGGGTAGAGTTTTTGGGGGTCCATGCGATAGAGCCGGACCGGGTATTTATTGGGGATATTGATCAAAGCCTGGCGGGGCCAGGAATGATTTGTGGAAATGATGAGGTTGAGGATGATTCGATCCAGCGGCTGGAGACCTGTGACAGTCCCATGGAGGTAGAGCTTGTCCAGGCCCAAAGGAGTCTGGGGGAAGAGGTGAGTTGGTCCAAGGAGGTGGTTGGAATGACCGAGGGGACGCTCACCGTACACTGCTATTTGGAAACAGAGGCTCCAAAATTGGACAACCATTTGGGGGAGTGTGTTGGCTCCGGGCTGGATTTGGATCTTGGAGAATCGGGAGATAGAGCTTCTGGAGATTTGGTCCCTGTAGGGAATTTGGATCAACTGCAGGGAGGGGCAGAACAACCGGGGGCAGAGGTTGTTCCCTGCAGCTGCGGTTTGGCAGTGGGAATGAAAATTTGTAAAAGAAAATTTAAAATAAAATTACAATGGGAAATTGATTTGGAGCAGCCATGGTGGGGATTGGTCCCCGGGCTGCGGGATTTGGACATGGAGAGGTCATGGGTGATGGCCTCGGGCAAAAGTTGCCTCTTTCAAAATTTGGGTATGCCGGCCAGCTGGGGGGCTGTGATGGCGAGTTTTGGACGTGGGGTCCAGCCTTGGGTGTCGAGGTACGACCTGGGTCCCACGGGGGGCCTGGTGGAGTGTGGCGTCCCTTGTCCATCGGGGCGCCATCCGAGCCGGCGGCTCGGGCCGGCAGGGTCACCTGACCCTGGTGGGGGTTAAGACCTCCAGGGAGGTCCGAGGTGGTTTCTCAAGCCTGGGATGGCAAATATTGAGGACCACTAGGGGGAGGTGTTGTGGGTCGCGCTTTGGTGGTGGCACTGCGGACGGCCAACTTGGGACTGATGTGGTGACCACCCGGGCATGCGGCCTGGCACCCTCCTCCAGGGACTCTGGGACAACCAGCATGTGGTGACCTGGCATGGTGGTTGGTCTATGGACGCGGGTCAAACCGAATGGACAGGGATGGAGATAGCCTGCCGGACAACCATTGGGGCATCTGTGGAACGTGATGGTGTGAGTGACCTTCCACAGATGCTCCGTTCTGATTTATGGACTCTCGGGTTGGGAAGAGAGCCATGGGGATGTGAATCGGGAGATGTGTAACGAGCCGAGCATATGGGCCATGCTCGGCTGGCATGTGTATGGCAAAGCATCCTTCTTTGGTGAGGTTAGTGAAAGGTGACAAATGGTTGGCATGGGTAATCTGTGGGTTAGATGCAAATTTAAGGGTGGATTTTGAAATGTCATGATGGACACTGTACAGTGACGCCATTATTGATCCAGGTTTGTAGACCAAAGTGTTGGAGGCTGTGATGAAATTAATAGGGTAGCAAGACACAGCTTTCAACTGGTTGCGGGGGCAACTGTGCTGATATTTGGGACGCGGGATGATGGGGATGTAGTTGTGTAGCCTGAGGGTCAACGTGGTGCTGTGCGTGTCCGAGGTGTGTGGACCATGTCTTCTGGGTGGGTCTCCTGGTGGAGCATGGCTGTTGACTGGACCTTGGTGTGGTCAAGTGTGGGTGAGCACTGGGGGGGGGGGCTGCAGTTCTGTAGTCGGACTGGGGGATGATGGGGAGTTGCAGAGGACGTGGCTGTAGGGATGCCACGCATTGCAACCATGCCCCCCAGGGCCGAGGTTGTGTGTGTGGTAGTGTGTGTTGTGGCAGCAAGTGCTCACCACATTTGCCAGCTGGGGCTGCTGCAGCTGTGTTCCTCGCAGGGGGGCCGAAGGATGGATGGTGGGTCGCGCCCTTATGGACACTCATGGGCCATGTTGGCGTTTTGACTGCTCACCTTGTCCCGGTGACCCTTGCACGGTAGAGGTGCAGAGCTGTCGTGGCCACAGGTAGTTGTGTAGTGATGATCACCGTTGGATGCGGATCCACATACCTGCCAGTGTAGTGGGGACAAAAGAGAAATTTGGAAGTATTTGGTAGGCCCAATGTGAAATTTTGGGAATTGTATGGGTGGATTGCACTTTGGACCTGACCAACCTGCAACTACCTGCACTTGAGGTGAGTGTTTTAAGGAGTACTGTTCCAGGCTTCAGGACTTGCTTTGGGAAATTGGGGACATGTAATTTGGAGTTGGGAGGCGGGTGACAATGATGACATGGCCGGTGAGGGGATGGAATGGGAGCCACACAGTGTCTTGTGGGTGGCATATGTTTTTGTGTTGTGGTTATGTGTTTTGATGTGGTCGTGAGAGTGGAACCTGGAGAGTGAGTGATGATTATTGGAGATAATGAGGGGTGATACTTGTGCTTTTGGAAATGTGCTTTTGGAAATGTGTGATGGTTTAAATGTGAACTGGGGGATTTCACATGTAGCAGGCCATGGCAAGCCTTGTAACACCTTTTACACCATCTATGGAATTGTACTGAATTGTGCTGAGTTGTGTGGAGAATTGAATGGCAGCGGGGGAGGAAGTGTGTTTTGGGGTCTTGTGGGTGGGGAAGGTGTGTGTGTCCGCAGGTACAGAGCAAGCTCTGAGGAGCGATGCCTGCGGCCCCCCCCCCCCCCCCTCTGCGGCAATTACCCCTGGCAGCCGGTGGAACTGGAAATTGGAGCTCGTCGGTGGAGGGTCTGGTTGGGCGCCGTGGGGTGAGGAAGTCCCCCGGTGACCCGTGTTGCTGCACGAAAGCAGGAGGCAAAGGAGCCTGGTGTGTGTGGAGACCCTCACCGGCGAGGTAACGGCGAAAAGGGGCTGTTGGGCTGTCACGGGGCCAAGAGGTAAAGGGGGGGGGGGAATGAACTTGTAAGTCGGTTGACTTGTTTTTGGGACTGCGGGCACCACAGCCTGATGCGCCCGCACCATCTTTTTGTGCGGTACCTCCCCGCTGCCTAGTTGAGGAATGCACACACACGTGAATGACATCAATGCCATGGTCCTGCAGGGGGGGTGTATTAAGAAGAACCTTATTGATTTTTGAAATGCCTTGATGACCTATGGAATGAGAATGAGTGGTTAAGGGGTTGTGTTGTAAGAAGGTGGGCGAAATCCACCGAGCGATGTCACTCACCTGTAACATCTGGACAGGGCCCGTGGAAATTTAGGGGGATGCATTGGGGATGGCCCCGCAGGTAAGGTTGTGTCTTGTGGCATCCACCGGGGGACGCGGTCTGTAGACCGGGGTATGTACAAAGGTTAGAGTTTTGAGTTTTTGGAAAGATGGTTAAGTTTTGTGGTTAAGTTAGTGTTGTGTGTTGTTTGTTTCCTCCCTCCACAGGAACAACGAAGAAAATGTACATACTTGCATGATGGTTAAGGGGTTTAGCATGTTAAGGAAGTGTAGGTAGGTAGTCCGACTCACTTTTTTTTTTTTTTTTTTTTTTGTATACAATATCGAGGCTCGTGAAAGAGCGAACATTAATCACACCGAAAGACAAACCGACACATAAAACATATAACATCGGGAGCGGTAGACAAGATGGGGAGAGAGGGGGAAGGACACAAACACAACATTTGAGAGCAGGGACCGAGAGACATGGAGCCATCGAGAGATCTGAGAGAGGGTGAGGGCTTTGGGGGGGGGGGCATGGGAAGGGGGCGGTGGGAGAGGTATAAAACATATGGACACTGCCAGGACTTCCAGGAAAGAAGTTGGAATTTCAAACAAGGTGGATCTGGGGTGAATTAGCGGGGGTAGAAAAGATCAAGGTTTTGGATGGGGGAAGATAAGAGATGGTGGTGAACAGCTGTTTTAAAGACCTGGAGGGAGGAGTGGGATTGAAGGGAGTGAGGGAGTTTGTTCCAGAGGCGGGAGAAAAGAGGAATGAAAGAGTGAAGGTGAGCAGAGAGCCGAGATTTCGGCAGTTTAACCATCAGAGGGTTGCTGGCAGATCTTGTGCGACCTGTAGGAATATTTGGGGGACAGAGCACAGAGAGAGCTGGGGGTGCAAGGCCGGAGAGGAGTCGGTAGAAGACAGAAAGACCACCTACCTGCCTGCGGTGAGTGAGTGAAAGGCCCTCAGAGATAGCTTCATCGCGGGAGATTCCAATAATTCTGAAAGCTTTGGTTTCAACAGCGTGAAGCCGAGCTAGGTGTGAGGCAGGAGCACCGGCCCAAAGGGGAGAACAGTATTCCATTGAGCTGCGGATGAAAGCCTTGTATGTGGTGAGGAGCTCAGGTGTGCCGAGGAAGGACTTCGCACGACGGAGGATGCCCAGTCGGCGACTGGCTTTGGAGGCCAGCTTGGAAATGTGGTTTTCCCAAGAAAGATCATGGCAGATAGTGAGACCCAAAATCTTGAGCGACAGAACTTCTTGGAGAGGATTGTTGAGAAAGTAGATGGGAGGGTTGTCCAGTCGATCTTTTCGGAGAGACATAGTAAGAGTGTGAGATTTGTCAGGATTGAAAGACATGTTCCACTTGTTTGACCAGTCTGTGATTTTGTCCAGGTCTTCAGAGAGTGAGGAGGCAGCAGACTGCCGATCTGAGGGAAGAGGAATGGAGCGGCAGAGAGTGGAGTCATCAGCAAAGAGATAGAGAGGATTTTCGAGAGAGTCAGAGAGATCATTGATGAAGACCAGAAAAAGCACGGGGCCCAGAACACTGCCTTGGGGAACTCCAGCCTGAACAGGAAGAGGAGATGAGAGAAACCCATTCAGGGCCACACGTTGACGACGACTAGAGAGGAAGTCCGCCAGCCATGCGTGGAGATTTCCATGGATACCAAAGGAGGAGAGTTTGGTGAGCAGAGCGGGGTGCCAGACCGTGTCGAAGGCACGTGATATGTCGAGGGAGACAGCTCTAATTTCCTGTTTGGCATTGAGGACCTCCATCCATTGTTGAGACAGCAGAAGCAGCATGTCCAGAGTAGAGTGACCTGGTCTGAAACCAAATTGATGATCAGAGATCAAGCCATTGGAGAAGAGGAAAGATTTCATATCCGAAGCAATGATGGATTCCATGACTTTGCTGATAATTGGGAGAAGGCTGATTGGTCTGTAGTTGCTAGGGTCTGTTTTTGCACCTTTTTTGTGCAAAGCGGTGATGTTGGCTGATTTCCAAGCAGATGGCAGTTGACCTTGAGCAAAAGAGAGGGTGAAGAGAACAGAGAGAGGGTGAGATAGAGCAGCAGAGCAGGATTTTAGGACCCGTGGGCTGATGCCGTCGGGTCCAGTTGCAGAATCAGAGTCGAGGGTTGACAGAAACTTTTCCACCTTGTCAGGAGGAAAGGACACGGAGTCCAGGAGCAGCAGGGTACGACGGGGTATGGTGGGTACAGAGAGGGATGGGTTTGGGACACAAGATTTAGAGGCAAACACAGAGTTGAGGCATTCAGCTTTTTCACGTGCGGAGTCAGCTGTGTAGCCGTTTGAGGTAAGGGAGGGGATGGAGGGGGAACAAACACCAGAAACGGATTTGACCAGACGCCACCAGGATTTGGAAGAGGGAGACAGATAAGAGAGTTCGGTCTTGAGAACGGAGAGATATTGTTTCCTGGCTCTCCTGAGGGTGGACACACACTTGTTTCGGGCTTTGTGAAAGGAAATGAGATTTCCTTCCGTTGGATTTGCTTTCCAGGAGACGAAGGCAAGTTGTTTCTGGGCAACAGCCTCACCACAAGATTCCGTGTACCATGGACGGGAGGAAGGGTATGACAACTGAAGACGAGATGGGATAAATCTGTGCATGAGAGAGAGCAATTTACTTTGGAAGAATTCCCAGGATGAGTTGATGTCAGAGGTGGTAGAGATGGGAGACCAGTCCAGATGATTGATGGCTGCTTGAAGACCGTGCCAGTTGGCCTGAGTGAAATGCCAGACTCGTCGACGCTGAGCAGGCTCCCTGAGGATGGTCAGAGAGATGTCCACTTTAACAAGGACATGATCAGATGATCCGATCGGAGCAGAAGAAGAGCAGCAGACATTTTCAGGGAAGTTAGTCATAACCAAGTCCAGAAGAGAAGATGTTCCGTTGACTGAGATCCGGGTCGGGAAATTGACAGATTGTGTCAGTCCCAGTGAGTCGCAGAAGTCCTTTGCTGAGGAGCCATGGCTGGTGAGAGAGGTACCCACACCCAGCCAACTGGCATGATGACAGTTGAAATCACCACATATGAGGAAGAGAGAGTTGGGATGAGTAGATAGAAGTTGGTCCATATCATCAGACAGCGAGATGTAGATGGAGTCATCACTGTTTGGTGGACGGTACAACACACATATGAACAAGAGGTGGGAGCGAAGGGGAAGCCGTAGCCAGAGGTATTCCTGGGGGTGAGGTGGAGAGAGTGCAGTGCAGGGCGAGTGAGGAAGAGAGTTTTTGATAAAGATAGCAACCCCGCCTCCAGGACGAGGCTCAGGTCTATCATACCGGAGGAGGGAGTAGCCCGGGAGAGATACTATGGAATCAGAGACATCATAAAGGAGGAAAGTTTCTGTTAAGCAGATCACGTCTGGTTTGACAGAAGCAACCTGTATGGAGAGATCAGTTAAGTTTGAACGAAGGCCCCGGATGTTTGAGGTCCATACCGTTAATGAAGAGGAAGGGGGAGCATCAGATACAGAACAGGGGGGAGGAGGGGTAGGGTAAGATGTGGAAGAGGTGGAAGAGGTAGGGAGAGCTGTTGAAGGTGTGTCAGAGATGAATAGCTCGGAGAAAGGGAAGGATGGGGCGGACAAAAGGTTTGATGGTGATTGGGTGAGCCACAATGAGGTGTTATTTGAGGAGGGGGAAGAGCGAGGCAGAAGGTTGGGGGAGATGGAGGTGAGAGTTTGAAGGGGGAAGAAGCGGGGAGGACGCTTTGAGGAGGGGGAGTGAGAGGGGGGAAATTGAGAAGCAATGAGGGTGGGGAGATTTGAAGGGGAGGGGTGAGGGGGGAGTTTGGGAGGGAAGGGACAAGGGGAGGGATTTGAAAGGGATGGGATATGGGGGAGATTTGGAGGGGAGGGGTGAGGCAGGAGTCTAGGAGGGGAGGGGCGAGGGGGCGTCTTGGCGGGGAGGGGTGAGGGGGTAGTTTAGGAGGGAGGGGGCAAGGGGGGAGATTTGAAAGGGATGGGTGATGGGGAAGATTTGGAGGGGAGGGGTGATGGGGAAGATTTGGAGGGGAGGGGTTATGGGGAAGATTTGGAGGGGAGGGGTGAGATTGGATTTTTGAAAGTGTACGATTTATGGGAAACGAACATTTATTGCAAAATGAGTTTCTTGTGACCTTCGAGTTAAAAATACGTTTAAGGACGCTGGATGGAGGATGGAGTGCAGGAGAGTTTAGGGAATGTAGAAAAAAGGCACTATAGGAGATGGATATTTTTTTTGGGATGAATTGATTTGGTGAGCAAGTCGAAAGCAGCCTTTTAAAGAAGAGGAAGAAAAAGGTGTTATAAAATATGACGGAATACATAATTTGATGGGAAAGTGTAAACATTGAAGGTTAATGAGTGAAAAACTATCTGGGGAAATGGGGGAGAAACACGTGGTCGAAGAACGAACGAACGAATAAGAAGAAATAAACAAATGAGAACAGAGAAGGAAATGTTTTTTTTTTTTTTTGTTGTTTTTTTTTTAGTTGAAATTTACACAAGGAAGTAGGCTATGGGTGAAAAGACTGGGAATACAGAGAACGAAAGTTATTGGATCACAAACGATGGACCACTGAGAGAAAAGAGAAAAACAAAGCCTCAAGGTTGTACAGTGCACACTGTACAAGCCTCAAGACACGACACGAATTAACACGGTTTTCAATACAGGTATGAAAGATTTGCACCGAAAAATCTTCGTCGGGACACTATACGTACAACACCATAAATAAATACAGTTTTAACGAAAATACAAATGGGAACAATCACTTAACTTCGATTTCAAATCGTTCGCGACGCGGCAAAGGCCTTGCTCGCGACACGGCAAACAGACGATCAATTTATGAAAGATAAACACCGAGAAACAACCAAAGTTGCACACAATAACTTCACACAACGAAGGATAAATACAGTTTCGACAAAATACAATTGTGAACAGACTTAACTTCGAAAAACGTGGAGACCGTGTGGAGCTTCGAGAATCGCTGCCGCCGTCTCCAAGATCTCGCGAGATCTCCCCTTCCTGATTTCCCACTCCCTGATTTCCGCGAGATCTCCCACTTCCCACAGCCCTTCCTGATTTATTTCATAGGTTAATTAAGTGTGTGACAGTAAGTGTTAAGGCTGGAATGGTAGCGCCTGCGGTGAACCTTGCAGGAGCTACGGTTCCAGGTGGGGGGCTGTGTTATGAATTTGGTAGAGCAACATCTAGAGCTAGGTAGATCTGAATAGGTAGGTATTCGACTGTCGTGACAGGGACTCTACATGTAATAAGTTCTTGATGTTGAGGCGTTTGTCGGGGTAAGATGTATGATTGTGGATCTACCTGGAGATTCGAGTGTTAAATAGTGAGGGATTAAAGGTAACGCCCCTGTGAGTTTCACCTAGTAGTCAAACCTTTGTCCATTATGGCACTGCAAACCACATAAACATTAGTTAGGTCCTTAGCGCAACATTAAATAATTCCTTTCCCTGACAATGACTTCGGAACAAATGGACAGGAAACCAGGCCAAAAATACCGCCACAATTGGCCGCCACCGTTTACACCTCCAAGGCCTACAAACCTCGCCTGGCACGTGTTATAACACAAGGACTGCGGGGTCGGGGATGGGAGCGTGGAGCGATGCCGCAGAGGGCGTGACCTGGGCGAGCCGGCGAGTTGGGAGGCTATTATTGGCTGAGGAGTGCGCCAATGTGACGTCATCGGCGAGAGATATTATCGACGGTCGGATGCCATTTTAGGGCAGTTGGCAGTTGGCAGTTGGCAGTTGGCACTCAGCAGTGGCAGTCAGCAGTTGGCACTCAGCAGTTGGCACTTGGCTGCCAGCACTCCCGCAGAGAGTCGAGTCGAGTGGAGTTCAAAGGAGTCCTTCCTGTCCCTGGTCAAGTGGAGTTCGTTTGCTTTGTGCAGCCCTGCATTGGACCGTTGGAGCAAGGGAGCTCGTGGTGTGGGCGTGCCGTGAACCGACGAGGCCTGGTGGAGCTTGGAGGCGGACGGAGAGGGCCGCGGGGCCGTGTTACACTGAAGACGAAAGGAGCCAGATAAGCCCGATCTCCGCGTTTACACTTTACATGACAAGACGTTTTATTTTCGTATTAACCTCCCTCGTATCATGTTTGATATCTGTTGTGTGTGGTATCCCAATTTAGGCTTATTAGAGTTATTAGTATTACCGGCGCGGGCTTTTTCACTGTCTTTACTTTTCAATAATAAATCCTTGTATTATTTTCTGTATATATCTGAACGCAGTTTCCTGGGTGTTTCATTTTAATAGATAAGGCTGCGGAGCTTGCTGTGTCCGCCATTCCGCGCGTTTAACTTTGTGTTGAGTTGGAATCCGCCATTGAGTTTTCGCCTCGGGAGTGTAAAGTCTCGCAATCGGCCATCCGTAACTGTGGTGTTAATCACGGTTGCGTAACAATATAAATCCCTTTAATATCCATCTACAAACCTAAATTTGCCTTCATTATTGTTGTCCAACACTGTTTCAGATGCATTTCTGTGTGTTTTTTCCACCATTATTCCTTTATCCTTTTCCTGAAGGGAATTACCCATTTATAAAATGTACTGTGTCCAACAGGGCTGGACAACAACAGGCATTTTAGGCCATTTTCCCTGCGAGAGCGGGGGTTCGCCTTGCGGCCCCCATGACAATCTCTTCCGTTTTGCCATATTTTCTGCATCTCCCCTTGTTAACCCCCTTGCCCGCATTTCTTCTTCGACTATCTTTAGCCAAGCCTTTCTCGGTCTTCCCCGTCCTCCACTTCCTTCTACATTCATTTCCATCACTCTTCTCAACCAGTCACTTTCATCCTTCCTCAACACATGACCAAAGCATCTCAACCTGTTCCTCTTCACAGCATCAATCACAGGCTCTATTCCAATCATCTTTCGCCATTCATCATTTGTCTTCCTCTCTCTCAATGATACTCCACACATCCACTGAACCATTCGCATTTCCTCCCTTTCCACCCTTCGTTACTGCTCTACGTTCATTACCCATGTCTCGCTCCCATAAATCATAACACTTCTCACACATGCAGCATACACCTTTCCCTTCAGCTTCAACGACACTCCCCTCCTCGTCAGCATGCCACTCAGTTCCCCAAACTTCTTCCATGCACATCTCACTCGAGCAACCGTTGCCGAGTCTGATCCAACTTCTCCATTCAGCATGTCTCCTAGGTAACAAAATGTTTTCACACCTTCCAGTTTCACACCGTCTCCAGGATCCAACTGAACAGTTCTCTCCATCTGCAGCTCCCTCTGTGAACACCTTGCACTTGAATGTGGCTGCCACACTGGTTAATGACCCTCTCAAACCACTACATTTTTGATGAACCCACTCAGCGCACATTGTACATTGAATGGAATTCACTCCGACACCCTTCCTGCGCACAGCACAGGGCCACTTCCCAGTTCTTTCCACCTCACCACATGCTTTACCACTTGCCATCACCTTCGTTTTTCCGATATTCACCTTCAGACCTTTTGTCTCCATACATTCCTTCCACTTGTTCATCTTCTCCTTCAGTCCATCCATACTTTCTGCAATCAACACCAGATCATCTGCGTACAACAACTCCCACGGCAAACCCTCCTCTACGTTCCGAGCCAGCACCTCCATCACAGTTACAAATAGTAGTGGACTTGGTACCGACCCCTGATGCACTCCCACCTTCACCTCCAACTCACCACTGTTCCCGTCCTTTGTCCTTACAGCTGTGCGCGCTCTTTTGTACATTGCCATCACTACTCTGATCAACCATTCCTCCACTCCTAACTTCCTCAATGCCCATGTCACTACTTCACGTGGAACCCTATTGAATGCTTTCTCCAGATCAACAAACCCAAGAAACAACTTCTTCCTCTTCTCCATGTACTTATCCTGCAACTGCCTCACAATAAAAAGCGCGTCTGTCGTTCCCCTTCCTGGCATAAATCCAAACTGCATTTCGTCAATCTTCACTTTCTTCCTTATCCTCCTCTCCAACACCCTTTCCAATATCTTCATTCCATGCTCCAATAACTTTATCGCTCGGTACGAGCCACACTCCAGAGGGTCACCTTTCCCCTGCCCCCTATCTCGCCTACGCACCAGCAGGTAGTCAACGGTTGCCGTCGACCCACCTGACGTGTATGTAACAAGCTTATTATCCTCTTTCTGGAACTGAGTATTACAAATCAGCTCCATCAGCAAACTCCAAAATCCTTTCACCTTCTCCATTTCTCACTCCAAAATCCTTTCACCTTCTCTATTTCTCACACCATACCCGTAACCCCCATGAACTCCCTCAAAACCGTCCATACTCCTTCCCACATGTCCATTTAGGTCTCCTCCTACCACAACAACTTCCTCATCTTTCATGTTTTCCATCAGCTTCTCTATTGCACACCAGAACTTGTCCTTCTCTTCATCACTCCGACCAACCTGCGTGTCGGTCCGACCAACAGGGCTGTACAGACGAAGCGAATTTACCTCTGAACTGTCCAGTCTGCTTTGCTTCTCATCATGACCATGCACTGTCGAATCAAGAGCTAGTCATGCTCGTGAGGCCCTGTGTCAGACTGTTTTGGCTTTTATGGTCCGACGAAGGGTTGATGCCAGGAATGTCAGCTTCCCCTCGCTTCTGTGGAAAGCATAGCCTGATCAATGTCTTTCCTGGTGATTCCATCCGTTTCATAAAATCAAATGGTCATTCACAGGTTGTGTGTTTGGTCACAAATGTGTGGAACCTCAGATGGACCTTGTGCTGGGTATTCTGTCTTGTAGCATTAGTTTAGAGACATTAAACATCTCTCGGTGTCTTTCATGAAGAGTTTTCTGCAAGGACGAAGGACGGGAACAGTGGTGAGTTTGAGGTGAAGGTGGGAGTGCATCAGGGGTCGGTACTAAGTCCACTACTATTTGTAGCTGTGATGGAGGTGCTTGCTCAGAACGTAAAGGAGGGTTTACCGTGGGAGTTGTTGTATGCAGATGATCTGGTGTTGATTGTGGAAAGTATGGATGGACTGAAGGAAAAGATGAACAAGTGGAAGGAATGTATGGAGACAAAAGGTCTGAAGGTGAATATAGGAAAGACGAAGGTGATGGCAAGTGGTAAGGCATGTGGTGAGGTAAAAAGAACTGGGAAGTGGCCATGTGCTGTGTGCAGGAAGGGTGTCGGAGTGAACTCCATTCAATGTACAATGTGCGCTGAGTGGGTTCATCAAAAATGTAGTGGTCTGAGAGGGTCATTAACCATTGTGGCAGCTACATTCAAATGTAAGGTGTGCACAGAGGGAGCTGCAGATGGAGGAAATGTTGAGTTGGATCTTGGAGACGGCATGAAGTTGGAAGATGTGAAAACATTTTGCTACCTTGGAGACGTGCTGAATGGAGAAGGTGGATCAGACTCGGCAACGGTTGCTAGAGTGAGATGTGCATGGAAGAAGTTTTGGGAACTGAGTGGCGTGCTGATGAGGGGAGTGTCGTTGAAGCTGAAGGGAAAGGTGTGTGCTGCATGTGTGAGAAGTGTTATGATTTATGGGAGCGAGACATGGGTAATGAACGTAGAGCAGCAACGAAGGCTGGAAAGGGTGGAAATGTGAATGGTTCGGTGGATGTGCGGAGTATCGTTGAGAGAGAGGAAGACAAATGATGAATTGCAAAAGATGATGGGAATAGAGCCTGTGATTGATGCTGTGAAGAGGAACAGGTTGAGATGGTTTGGTCATGTGTTGAGGAAGGATGAAAGTGATTGGTTGATAAGAGTGATGGAAATGAATGTAGAAGGAAGTAGAGGACGGGGAAGACCGAGAAAGACTTGGCTGAAGATGGTGGAAGAAGAAATGCGGGCAAGGGGGTTAACAAGGGGAGATGCAGAAAATAGGGCAAAATGGAGAAGATTGTCATGGGGACCGCAAGGCTAACCTCCGCTCTTGCAGGGAAAATGGCCTTAAAATGCATGTTGTTTGTTGTTTGTTTGGTGTCTTTCATGAAGAGTTGTCAAGTAAACGCCGGCACCTTGAGCAAACTACAAATTCCTGTCTTGACCCACTACAATCATGTCAGGCCGAGCCAACCAGTTCCTGAAAGACGTGGGCCAATTCTGCATGTTCTGAGCCCTTGACCTCTTACTCGGGGATATGGGATGTTAACACCTGGCTCGCAAAGAAGAAGACGAAGACTAATTTGTGAAATTGATATCTAATTTGCACAATGCACACACATCTGAACACGTGATATTCTGTCCATTGAGCTTTTTCTGTCACAATATCTGTTTTATGTTAATTTTGCCTCTTCTTTCCAGGATGTTCTCTCCATCATGGTGAAGATGATGAGAGCCCTGACAGTGAGGAGCATGAAGAGTACAATTCCGGGGATGTCGTGGTAAGCAAGCCATTCTATTCCCTTTTTACAGTTATAGTTCGGTTTGCATTGGGGATGCGTTCTGAAAAGTGTGACGATTATCAAAGCGACGTAAATCAAAACAATTTTTATGCCTCCGCGGACAAAGTTGCCGGGGGCATTATGTTTTCATGTTGTCCGTCCGGCTGTCCGTCCATCCCTCCGTCCGTATGACCATCCGTTCGTCCGTGCATTCGTCCAAGATAGAATTTCGTTACTGCGTTAACTTGAGAAGGTTTGAACGTATCTTAGTCAAGCTTGGTGCACGTATATATAGTGAGTTAAAGATGAATTGATTTGATTTTGGGGTCATGAGGTCAAAGACCAAAGGTCAGAGGGCATGTTGGTTAAAAATCCTGTTACTGCGATAACTTGTGAACCAGTGATGGGATTCTGACCAAAGTTGGTACAATTATATATTATGATGCAAAGATGAACTTGTTTGATTTTCGTGTCAAGTGGTCAAAGGTCAAAGTCTGTAATATGTCTACAGCTTGAGAACGACTGAAGCGATCTAATTGAATCTTGGTACAGGTATGTTTGATGATTTAAAGATTTACTGATTGGATTTTCGAGTCAAGAGGTCAAAGGTCACAGGTCATGTTAAGTAAAAATTTTGTTGCTGCACCAACTCGTGAACCAGTAATGGGATTTTGACCAAACTTGGTATTGGTAAATATGATGGTAACATGAACTGTTTGGATTGTGGCATCAACAGATCAATGTTCAGAGGTCATGTCAGGTAAAAATGTCAGAACTTGAGAACAGCTGAAGGGATTTAAATCAAACTTGGTACAAGTATTTATTATGTTTCAATAATATGGGTGGAGGCATATCAGTCGATGTCATGACGTTATGACGTCGAAGAGTGTCGTTCTCGTTGTCATTAGCATTAATAAGATAAGCGTGGGACGCGTTCCCAACGTCGCCACTTCCCGTATTGTATTTCACTTTTTACCGGTGATATTCCTCTTATTATGATTAATGACAGCTGTAGTCAAGTACACAAACGTACAGTTGTTCTGTGTACGATTTTGCAATCTCCCAATTTTGTACTTTGCGATGTAGTATGACGTTTCTATCAGTCTTGGCAGTTCTGAAAACGTTCGAGAATAAAAGATATGGTTTATAAAGCGATGTAAGTGTGAGTTGAGGCGACCCAAGCCTGGTTGTGGTGTAATTACGTTGCGACATAATTGGTGGTATTGCTATATTTATTTATTATACCAATTATTTCCTCCTTTTTAGTTCCCATGAGATATCTTAGTCGTTGATGTGAGCTGCCTAGCCTGGGTTTGAATCCCAACCCAGCTATGAACTGTCATTCCGGTGTTACATAGGCCGTGTGATTCATCAATGCGTGTGCCGTCACTCGGATGGACGTTACACTGGTCATCCTTGTGCCGGAATTAGTTGGTGGACATTAAAGATTCCATGGTGTCCTTCACAAAGAGGAGGCAAACTATCGCTGGCGCCCTGAACACATTTCAAATTCGTGCCCGAGCTTCCTGAGCCGCAGTGGTGACGTGACCAGCATTGTGGCCAAGTATCTGCTCTGACGACGCCATTGAACATGAATATGATGATGATGATGATGATAATGATGATGATGATGATGATTATCGAGTTATAAAATAAAAATAACCACCTTTAGAGGCCATTTTTCCCCGCAAAGCGGGGGTTGGCCTTTTTCGGGAACCGTGGTTGTTGTTGTTTTTTGGTCCCCTTTTTGAAGCAATGTTTTACGGCCGGATGCCCTTCCTGACGCCAACACTTTTTGCCGCCTTTAACGACAAACAGGGAATTACCAGTGAACTGGTACTCAATTAGCCGACCTCGGAAGTATGACAGGCTGAGTCAACCCCCCTGGCGTTAATTCAGCGATCGACCGAGATTCGAACCCAGGATCCTAGGATCCTAAGCCGGCACCCTAGCCGCTAGCCCAACACCAGGGCTCGAGCAATTAACAACGGCAATTATCGAGTTGATGTGAAATAAACATTTAAACATGGCTTTGTTATTTCTATTTTATTTCAGAAGCACTGTTGTGAAGCTCTGTTTGTGCCTTTGTTTTCAGTTCGGGAAGTGGGAGGTTATCTCCAAAATTGGAGAAGGAGGTTTTGGATTTGTTTACAAAGCAAAGAATGTCAACTCAGCAGAAGAGGTACGAGCTTGTGGTATACGTGCTCTGTCTTCATTTCACTTACTGGGATATGGAACAGCACACGGGAGAGCGAGATAGAAACAGAACAGAACATGGTGGAAAATACAGATAGGAGAGTAGAGGGACGTGGCAGAGAACACATGGAAGAAGGATGAGAGCAAAGGATCAGGAAATTGTCCTGCATCTGAATGTCTTCTCTCTTTCTGATGAGATGAACGATGCTTTTTCTGTTGACTTGCAGGCCTCACATCACTCCTGTAGAACATTACATCATACATGTGATTGCAATGAACAAATAATGTGTAATTTGGGACAGATGATGGTTGTGTGTCAGAAATCTCACCAAACATAATGGGGAAAGCCACTTGACACAAAGTCGAGGGGGCTTCTTCATTCCTACCATTGCTTTTTCTTTTTTTGTTTCCCCCAATTTACACTTTGATGCCCCTCACTGACCCCCTCCCCCCCACCCCCCATTCCATTCTACTCCCTCATTCCTCGCACTGGACTAGGTTCACTTGTGGTGTGTTGATGTAATTGTTTACCGATTCCCCTCCTTATTCCTCGTCTATGTGAAGTTGTTCCTTTCTCTCATTTAGCTCCGACGTTGACTTCAGTATAAACAGAAATAATAATTGTATGTCACGACACAACAATATCATATGTTTTACTCATTTTCCCAAATTGTAGCTGAGATGTTATAACACGATCTCTTGTCCCCTCTTTCAGGTTGCTTTGAAGAAGGCAATAACTTTGGAACATTCAAAAAAATGTAAGTTTGTGTTTCCGTGGAGATAGTGGTGTTTTTAACTGTTGAAATAACAAAACAATTTAACTTACCCCTGAACTGTCCTGGAAGAACCTTTATCTGTGAAACATCTTTTTCTCTTGATGCCTGAGGCTGTGCGTCTGTGTGTGTGAGTTACAATCTTGTGGTTATTGTAATGGTGTGACTTCACCTTTATCTACCTTATTGAAGCAATTTGTTGAATTTTCCCTTTCACTTTTCTCCTTCTTTCTTTTAATTTTTTTATTTTTTTTTTGCAGCTTTGGAATGAAGCTTCGATAATGAAGGCGCTAAATCACCCAAACATTAGTAAGTGTGGATTTCACTGAAACTTAATGAAGTTTGAGTGTAATTTTATTAATAGTATAATGATATAAATGCTGAGAATGGAATACACCTCTTTCTTTCAACTTCATTGACTTCAACAAAGAATTTGATCGTGTTCATAGAGCAAGCCTGTGGAAGATGCTGAGATCTTATGGAATTCCACAGAATATGATCACTCTGATAAGCAAAGTCTTGATCACTTATATGAACTCCATGTGCAAAATATTTATTTATTTATATATAGCCTCACAGCTGTAATTGCCGTCAAAGGTGTTTCCACCAAGTATTGGCTCAGTGGGGCGGACACTTATCCACACCTCAAGTGGGTGGTACACGGGATGCTAGTTTAACCTCCCTCCATGGGATGGCACAATTATTGAATCGCCCTGTTTGGAATCAAACACCAGGATCATAGTTTATAGCTGGGCCGAGTTTCCAACCCAGGCGAGACGGTCATGAGGCGAGTCTGCGTACATCCAGAGCTCCACCACCCACCACCTTCAGTGTTGTGGTCGAGTCCACCTCGTCTGATTCTGAAACTGAGTGAGAGTCCAACCTGTCCGAGTCTAAGCATTCCGAGTCCAAGTCCTGTTCTTTTTTTCTTCTGCTTTGGACCTGCCTGCGGTTACGAAGGACTCGGATAACAAATTTGGTGACAAGAAGCTATCTGTTTCGATTTTCGAACCTCCGAACCGGAAAATGCACACTCGTGCAGGTAAATTTGTTGTACTGTGCATTTTTATTTTTTTTATTTTTTTGTATACAAGATCGAGGCTCGTGAAAGAGCGAACATTAATCACACAGAAAGACAAACCGACACATAAAACATATAACATCGGGAGCGGTAGAAAAGATGGGGAGAGAGGGGGAAGGACACAAACACAACATTTGAGAGCAGGGACCGAGAGACATGGAGACATCGAGAGATCTGAGAGAGGGTGAGGGCTTTGGGGGGGGGGGCATGGGAAGGGGGCGGTGGGAGAGGTATAAAACATATGGACACTGCCAGGACTTCCAGGAAATAAGTTGGAATTTCAAACAAGGTGGATCTGGGGTGAATTAGCGGGGGTAGAAAAGATCAAGGTTTTGGATGGGGGAAGATAAGAGATGGTGGTGAACAGCTGTTTTAAAGACCTGGAGGGAGGAGTGGGATTGAAGGGAGTGAGGGAGTTTGTTCCAGAGGCGGGAGAAAAGAGGAATGAAAGAGTGAAGGTGAGCAGAGAGCCGAGATTTCGGCAGTTTAACCATCAGAGGGTTGCTGGCAGATCTTGTGCGACCTGTAGGAATATTTGGGGGACAGAGCACAGAGAGAGCTGGGGGTGCAAGGCCGGAGAGGAGTCGGTAGAAGACAGAAAGACCACCTACCTGCCTGCGGTGAGTGAGTGAAAGGCCCTCAGAGATAGCTTCATCGCGGGAGATTCCAATAATTCTGAAAGCTTTGGTTTCAACAGCGTGAAGCCGAGCTAGGTGTGAGGCAGGAGCACCGGCCCATATGGGAGAACAGTATTCCATTGAGCTGTGGATGAAAGTCTTGTATGTGGTGAGGAGCTCAGGTGTGCCGAGGAAGGACTTCGCACGACGGAGGATGCCCAGTCGGCGACTGGCTTTGGAGGCCAGCTTGGAAATGTGGTTTTCCCAAGAAAGATCATGGCAGATAGTGAGACCCAAAATCTTGAGCGACAGAACTTCTTGGAGAGGATTGTTGAGAAAGTAGATGGGAGGGTTGTCCAGTCGATCTTTTCGGAGAGACATAGTAAGAGTGTGAGATTTGTCAGGATTGAAAGACATGTTCCACTTGTTTGACCAGTCTGTGATTTTGTCCAGGTCTTCAGAGAGTGAGGAGGCAGCAGACTGCCGATCTGAGGGAAGAGGAATGGAGCGGCAGAGAGTGGAGTCATCAGCAAAGAGATAGAGAGGATTTTCGAGAGAGTCAGAGAGATCATTGATGAAGACCAGAAAAAGCACGGGGCCCAGAACACTGCCTTGGGGAACTCCAGCCTGAACAGGAAGAGGAGATGAGAGAAACCCATTCAGGGCCACACGTTGACGACGACTAGAGAGGAAGTCCGCCAGCCATGCGTGGAGATTTCCATGGATACCAAAGGAGGAGAGTTTGGTGAGCAGAGCGGGGTGCCAGACCGTGTCGAAGGCACGTGATATGTCGAGGGAGACAGCTCTAATTTCCTGTTTGGCATTGAGGACCTCCATCCATTGTTGAGACAGCAGAAGCAGCATGTCCAGAGTAGAGTGACCTGGTCTGAAACCAAATTGATGATCAGAGATCAAGCCATTGTAAAAGAGGAAAGATTTCTTGGTACAAACGTCCCAGCTGAGGTATTTCGTTTATTTTGCATCCTGCAATTGCACGTGACCACTCGTTCTTCTCTGCAACATCTGTACACCGTGGTGACATTAAAAATAGATTTTGATGTCGGGAAATTTTCTGAGACCGAAAAGAATGGTTCTTCTTTATCATCTGAAGAAAATTGAAAATTACTTGCAATAAAATGATTATCATCAAAATTCCTGTCTCAGAGAGACTTGAATAACTAGTTTTAGAGAATAAATATATATATTGAGATTGAAATGCAATTCTATTTACTTCAAAGGTTTCTAAAATTTTCCACAAATACCAAGAAAGACAAGATTTGTGTTTGAGGTTTGACAGGATGGTGTACAGGATTAACAGGATGCACACTCGAGCCATTGAGTCTGTGTGCAGATCCTTGTACTTCACTGATAGCAGGGTAATGGATGAAAGAGGACCACGCTTGAAGGAAGATTGAGAGAGAAGGGGGAAGAGGATACAGATGCTGAACAAGCTGAATAAGGATGGATTTTAGCAAGGATGGGAATAGTTGTTGTTTCGTATGCAGCCTGCGGCTGTTGGTTGCATCATCTTTCAGAAGTGAGACTGTGCCATTGATGAAGTGCCCCTGTTACCAGTAGGCCAAATGTCGTCTTATCGGAATAATTATCATCAGTTGTTTGCCTAAACCTAAATCTGCTCAATACGAATTGTGATCCGTACACACACTACCCAGATAACGACCCCCCCCCCCCCCCCGCTCTTCCAACCTCGTTTGGACCTTTTGTATACTGGTCACAACACTTCCTGCACTAACCTGTGATTATTTTATCGATGTACTTATGATTGGTGCGGTTTTGCCCAAATGTTTACAGACAAGATCATGAATGGTGATGGTGAAAGGAGGATGTTGACGCTCACCTGTTCACTTCTTGTCATCACACAAAATGTGCATGTTTATCATGTTGTTTGAAGGTGTTTGACTTTGGATGAGTTTCTTATGCCAGATTAACTTGTGCTCCACCATCTTGTTTCCCTTCAGTGAAGTTGATCGACATCCCAACAAAAGATCCACACAATGAGTGCATGGTCCTCGTTATGGAGTATGTGGAAGCCGGTGAGGTTCCTGACGTCATTTTGCTGAAAAGCCACTGTTTGTGTCTATCAAGTCCAATTTTACCTGAGCAGCTAAATGATTTAGCAATTAGAAAACATGAATTATGATGTCTGATTGTTGGGCCATCTCATTCAGTTCTGACAAATCTCAGTTTCACCCTGTTACTCCCGCACGATTGTCAAAAACAACCAACTGATCTATTTTCCTGGTCAGACACAGGAAGTGGTTCGTTTTCTTGATTTTATAGGCTTCACCATCAGCCATGATGTGGAACACATATCACAGCTGTCTTCCAAACTGAGCTGCGGTTCCCATCATTCCAAATAATTCCTTAAACTCATAGCCTACAAGGTGTCTGTGTTGGTCAATGGGGACCGCGTCAGAGCTTTATATTCCACATAATCCAGGAAACCCATTTGTGATTATGCAACCTCTCATTTAGGTGAAGAAATGGCAGCATCACAAACTGATTTGGTTTCTGTTAAATAAGAAGCTCTCAACATCATTATCATGTCATGTGATGAGGCTGAAACACATTGCCAGTTCCTCACGTGACAGACGGAGTGTCTCATCTCATTTATGGGGCCTGTCAAAAGACAAAGTGTCTTGGAAGATACTGAAAAGTCTCCCGCTCCTTCACGACACAAGTTCCTCCAGTTATCCCCTCCTGATTAAACTCACAGTGCACACTTTCCACACACACTTTTTGGTTCCTCTTTTCTCCCATTTCTGTAACTGCCCTCTGAAAACGATTCAATCACATTCTCCCCTCCAAGACTTATTGCAGGTGGTGCACCACCATCGCATGTCACCCTCCATCCTTTCCTCTTTCCTCAATATTTTGCCTTTGTCCATGAACCCTCTTATCATTCTATCCTTCACTTTCAGTGTCTTGTGTTAACCCTCCCCCCCCCCCCCCACCCCCTCTCTCTCTCTCTCACTCTCTCTGTTTCTCTCTCTTTCTCTCCTCTCTCTCTCTCTCGCTCTCGCTCTCTCTCGCTCTCGCTCTCGCTCTCTCTCGCTCTCGCTCTCTCTCGCTCTCTCTCTCGCTCTCCCTTGCTCTCTCTCGCTCTCTCTCTCTCGCCCCCTGCTACGATTTGGGTGTGGCATCATGGCGGCTGTGTGCGCTGAGCTGTGTGTACTGTGCTGTGTTGGCGCCCTTTCCATCCCCACTTCGCCCACTTTGTGTCTTGTACGTGTTTGTGGAATTTTCCCCGTGTTTTCCTCTCTTTGTCGAGACGAGAGAGAGCGAGAGCGAGAGCAGCTATTTGGAGGCATTGGCGGTAGGCCTTTCCCTGTTCTGGGCGTTGGTTATCGCGATAAAATTTTGGGTTCGTTTTTTTTTCTCCTTGTCGGTAACCGGGCATCTTGCCGGGGTATCGACGTTCCACTTCAAATCATATTTATTTTCTTTCGTTTGGTTTAATTATTACCACCTTTTCCTTTTTTTTTTTTCTTTTAAATCTCCCCAACCCGAGTTGTTCGGGTAAAACGGAGTTCTTTTGTTTTAGTCATGGCGACGACTCGTTCGCAGCAAGACGCTGCATTCGAATCGTTAACCCGCAAACATGCTCTGGTTTGTGTCCCTCCTGAAGGGATTCCGACCGAAGAGATCGTCTTGGCGGTTGGAAAGGTTATCGGAATTGAACATGTACGTGCTGCGTCACGTATGAACCAGAAGGTCGTGGTCTTCGTTGCGGATGAGCATCGAGTTCACGATGTCGTGAGTTCTGGGTTAACCACAGAGAGTGGTCACTTTGTTATGGCCTCCCCGATGGATGTCCCGGCAATGAAAATAATCCTTTCAAATTGTCCTCCTTTCGTGTCCAATGAAAAACTCGTGTCGGTTTTGTCTTGATATGGTACAATCATTTCGAGAATCTCGATGATCCCCCTCGGGTGCCGCCATGAAAAAGCGAAGCACGTGATGAGCTTTCGACGGCAGCTTCACATGGTTCTTCCAGACCGTGGGGATGATACGGGTTTAAAGATTTCATTTAAGATTAAAATTGATGACCGTGATTATCAAATATACGCTTCATCAGCGACCTTGACATGTTTTCTCTGTGGGGCGTTTGGGCATTTAACGAGATTTTGTCCGAAAGCTGCTTGTTCAACGTGTGGGGAATCAGGACACGTTGATCAAGATTGTAAAACGGTTAACAACCCACTACCTCGTGTGGTGGAGGAGGTGACACCCAGTGTCTCAAATGTTTCCGCTGACACTGTGTCCTTACAGAGTGAGGAGGGTTTTGTGACTGTGGCAAAAAGACGTAGAGCCTCCGCTCCTCGTGGCCCCACTAGTGCCCCCAAAGTAGTTGTTCTGGATACGAGCGGTGCAGTAGCTGAGGAACCTCAAGATAGTGAGAAAAAAGATGGATTACCTTCCAATGATGGAATTTTAATCCAAAGTGCACAAGGTGGTACAGTTCCATCAAATAGTTGTACAAATGAAGGGTCTATTATTATTGATGAGATGTTGGTTGAATGTCAGGAGACATCACCATCATCATCATCACCACCACTACCTGAGCCTCAACAAAACAGTGCGTCAATCCATTCCAATGTTCCCACTGCAACAAATGATCAGAATACAGGTTGTGTGGCCCCGACGGAGGTGCCCGACGTATTAGACAATCAAGTGAAACCCAAGAGGTTTCCTTCCTATGCGCAAGCGGTAAGAACACCTGCCAAACAACCACCTGAACCCATTCCCACGGACTCACCTCCTGAGCAGCCCTGTACTCCTGTTGTGAGTACACATGAAACTGTTACTTCCACTGTGCTTGATGAACCGGAGATCCCTCGTAGAGTCGATGAGCCCCTCTTCCCCCCCCCCAGCCCCCCCCCCCCCCACCATGCACAGATGCCACAGTTAAAATCGATGCACCAGATGGACAAATTGGTTGTGACCTGGAGGGGGCTGTACCTGCAGAATCCGAACAAATTGCTACTGAAGAACCGCGGGAATTTGTGGTTGACAGCATGGGTTACGAGTCTGATGGAACATCTTCTGTTGCTTCGACCCTAAGTGACACAGGCAGCGATATTCCTCCTCACAACCTTGAGGTTGATTCCTCAGTATCTCCCGATGCCGTTCACGCCTTCTTACACAAAAGTTTTCGCAAAAAGGGGGTCAAAATTAAAGATCATTTTCCAGTCCTAGAAGATTTCATTCAAGTGACTCGACTAATGATTTCTAGACCGGATCGGTACAACGTTGCAGACCCTCAACGTCACCGGTTAAGGAAATTTATAAGTCGTGCTCGGAGCGAACTTAAAGACCATGGTTGATGTCCTGCCGATGTCTCATCACAAATGAAACCGCATTGCCAGCCTTAATATCAACGGTGGTCGCACGTCTCTTCGTAAAGTGCAAGTTAAACAACTAATTGAGTGTAACAAGGTTGACATCTTGTTGTTACAGGAAACTCATTCTACTGAAGGTTCTTCAGCTGAGTGGGAGTTGTTTCTTAAAGGGCATTGGTTCTTTAGCAATCTATCAAGCCCAATTGCTGGGATAGCCATCTTCTTTCGGCAAACTCTTCCCTTGACTTCGGTTTCCTTTAAAGAAATTGTGAAGGGATATTTAGCTTCGCTGACTTTCTCTGTTGGTCAGCAGCTTTTCACAATAATCAATGTGTATGCACCAAGTACAAATGCTGAAAGATCTTCCTTTTTTGACTGTCTTGACTCATATCTTGCTGGTGTTCCCCCTGACCACTTTCTATGTCTTGGAGGAGATTTCAATTGCACACTTAACCCCTCCCTTGATAGGAATGGGGCTGAGCCACATGCAGCCAGTACAAGACCTCTCGTTCGCTCAATATCAAGATTCAAGTTGACAGACATTTGGAGATTGCAACATCCGATGCAGCAACAATTTACTTGGTGTCGCTGCTCTAACAACTTAGTGTCGCTACCTCGACTTGTTAAATTGTACGTTTCTGACCATTTCCTCAACCTCGTTTTAAACACCTCTATTCTCCCATCTGGGTTTTCCGATCACCACATCGTCACTATGCATTTTCAATTATTGCCACTCATAAAGGTGGTGAGCCCTTATTGGAAGTTCAACACAACACTTCTTCAAAACGAATTCTTTGTTGCATCCTTTAGGGCCTTTTGGGCACATTACATCACGATGGATAAAGAGTTCTCGTGTTTACGTAAGTAGTGGGACAACGCTAAAGCTCAAATTAGAGTTTTTTGTCAATTTCTCACGACACAGTACTCGGGATCACGATGTAAATATAGATCTGGTGAAGACACAAATTCTTCACTTGCAAAACAAAGTGTCCTCCTCTAGTAATAATGGGCAGCAGCAGACGTTGTATGAAAAGAAAGCCCTGTTAAATGAATTACTGGCCGAACGTGCAAAGGGTGCACTCCTTCGGATGAGAATGACTCATTTGCAACAACTAAATAACCCGAGCAGACTTTTCTTCAAGCTGGAAACTGCCTCAATAAAACAAAAACAAATATTGTCCTTGTGTTCTGCTGACGGAAGGATTTTGACTGATCCAAGTGACATTAAACTTACTATTAAGACTTTCTTTTCTCAACTCTACTCCTACAAGCACACTTTCCCAAACCACATATATTCATTTACCGCATCCTTGCCTGCACTTACTGAGACCCTGAATTCGACTGCTGAAGGCGAAATAACATTGGACGAGCTCACTAGTGTTTTAAAGACCTTGCCCACCAGCAGGGCACCTGGCTTAGATGGGTTGCCAGTGGAATTCTACAGCACCTTTTGGGATTTGCTGGGACCATGTCTACTAATTGTCTTCATAGAAAGCATACAAACTGGTGAACTTCCCTTGGGCTGCAGACGTGCCGTCATTTCATTAATCCCTAAAAAGGGAGATCTTCAACTGGTTGAGAACTGGCACCCGATCTCTCTACTCTGTACTGATTACAAAATCCTGTCTAAATTACTCGCTAATCGCATAAAACCTTAATCAAGTACGTTGTATCCCCCGACCAGTCTTATTGTATTCCCGGCAGATCGATATTTGACAATAATTTTTCTTTTCGTGATTTGATTTCGATTTGTCATTGTCAGAATGTTAACACCGGGCTGATCTTTTTAGATCAGGAAAAGGCCTTTGATAGTGTTGACCATCCGTATTTACTTGAAGTTTTGAAGGGGTTTGGGTTTGGTTCCTTCTTTATTTCTTGTATCAAGCTGCTGTATCACAACAACTTTAGTTTGGTGAAGAGCAACAACAGTTTATGTTCACCTTTTCCTATTCAGCAAGGTATTAGACAAGGCTGCCCTCTTTCCGGGTACCTGTATTCACTTTCCATTGAACCCTTGCTGATTCACTTAGGCCACAAACTTTCTGTGTTCTTGGTGACACCTCTTGCTAATCCTGTCAAGGTGCTCGTGTATGCTGATGATTTGTGTGTGATTGTTAACACTCAGTCTGACATTGCTGCCCTCACAAGTGCTCTATGTGAATTCAATTTGGCATCTTCTGCTACTGTCAATTGGAGTAAGAGTAAAGCCTTGTGTCTTGGTCCTTCTGGGTTATTTATCCCACCTTCCCTGCCTAATGCTTTGCAGTGGAGGTATGATGGTGTTAAACATCTCGGTGTGTTTCTTGGGAATGAGACCTTTTCCTCAGCGTCGACGAGTCTGGCATTTCACTCAGGCCAACTGGCACGGTCTTCAAGCAGCCATCAATCATCTGGACTGGTCTCCCATCTCTACTGCCTCTGACATAAATTCTTCCTGGGAATTCTTCCAAAGCAAACTGCTCTCTCTCATGCACAGATTTATCCCATCTCGTCTTCTGTTGTCATACCCTTCCTCCCGTCCATGGTACACGGAATCTTGTGGTGAGGTTATTGCCCAGAAACAACTTGCTTTCGTCTCCTGGAAAGCAAATCCAACGGAAGTAAATCTCATTTCCTTTCACAAAGCCCAAAACAAGTGTGTGTCCACCCTCAGGAGAGCCAGAAAACAATATCTCTCCGTTCTCAGGACCGAACTCTCTTATCTGTCTCCCTCTTCCAAATCCTGGTGGCGTCTGGTCAAATCTGTTTCTGGTGTTTGTTCCCCCTCCATCCCCTCCCTCACCTCAAATGGCCACACGGCTGACTCCGCACGTGAAAAAGCTGAATGCCTCAACTCTGTGTTTGCCTCTAAATCTTGTGTCCCAAACCCATCGCCCTCTGTACCCACCATACCCAGTCGTACCCAGCTGCTCCTGGACTCTGTGTCCTTTCCTCCTGACAAGGTGGAAAAGTTTCTGTCAACCCTCGACTCGGATTCTGCAACTGGACCTGACGACATCAGTCCACGGGTCCTAAAATCCTGTTCTTCCGCTCTTTCACTCCCTCTCTCTGTTCTCTTCACCCTCTCTTTTGCTCAAGGTCATCTTCCATCTGCTTGGAAATCTGCCAACATCACCGCTTTGCACAAAAAAGGTGCAAAAACAGATCCCAGCAACTACAGACCAATCAGCCTTCTCCCAATTATCAGCAAAGTCATGGAATCCATCATTGCTTCAGATATGAAATCTTTCCTCTTCTCCAATGGCTTGATCTCTGATCATCAATTTGGTTTCAGACCTGGACACTCTACTCTGGAAATGCTGCTTCTGCTTTCTCAACAATGGATGGAGGTCCTCAATGCCAAACAGGAAATTAGAGCAGTCTCCCTTGACATATCACGTGCCTTCGATACGGTCTGGCACCCCGCTCTGCTCACCAAACTCTCCTCTTTTGGTATCCATGGAAATCTCCACGCATGGCTGGCGGACTTCCTCTCTAGTCGTAGTCAACGTGTGGCCCTGAATGGGTTTCTCTCATCTCCTCTTCCTGTTCAGGCTGGAGTTCCACAAGGCAGTGTTCTCGGCCCTGTGCTTTTTCTGGTCTTCATCAATGATCTCTCTGACTCTCTTGAAAATCCTCTATCTCTTTGCTGATGACTCTACTCTCTGTCGCTCCATTCTTCATCCCTCAGATCGGCAGTCTGCAGCCTCCTCACTCTCTGCAGGCCTGGACAAAATCACAGACTGGGCAAACAAGTGGAACATCTCTTTCAATCCTGACAAATCTCACACTCTTACGATGTCTCTCCGAAAAGACCGACTGGACAACCCTCCCATCCACTTTCTGAATAATCCTCTCCAAGAAGTTCTGTCACTCAAGCTTTTGGGTCTCACTATCTGCCATGATATTTCCTGGGAAAACCACATTTCAAATCTGGCCTCCAAGGCCAGTCGCCGACTGGGCATCCTCCGTCGTGCGAAGTCCTTCCTTGGCACACCTGAGCTCCTCACCACATACAAGGCTTTCATCCGCAGCTCAATGGAATACTGCTCTCCCCTCTGGGCTGGTGCTCCTGCCTCACACCTAGCTCGTCTTCACGCTGTTGAAACCAAAGCATTCAGAATCATTGGAATCTCCCGCGATGAAGCTAACTCCAAGGGCCTCTCACTCACTCACCGCAGGCAGGTTGGTGGTCTTTCCATCTTCTACCGACTCCTCTCTGGCCTTGCCCCCCCCAGCTCTCTCTGGGCTCTGTCCCGCAAATATTCCTACAGGTCGCACAAGATCTGCCTGCAACCCTCTTATGGTCATACTGCCAAAATCAAGACTCTCTGCTCACCTTCACTCCTTCATTCCTCTTTTCTCCCGCCTCTGGAACAAACTCCCTCACGCTCTTCAATCCCACTCCACCCTCCAGGTCTTTAAAACAGCTGTTCACCACCATCTCTTATCTTCCCCCATCCAAAACCTTGATCTTTTCTACCCCCGCAAATTTCACCCCAATTCCACTTTTTTGAAATACCAACTTCTGTCCTGGAAGTCATTGGTGTCCTTGTGTTTTATACTTCTCCCTCCACCCCCCCCCCCTTCCCATGCCTCCTCCCCCCAAGCCCTCTCCCTTCCACACATCTCCCTGCTCTCAAATGTTGTGTTTGTGTGCTTCCCCTTCTCTCCCCATCTTGTTTTCCGCTCCCGCTTTTTGTGTGTTTTGTTTGTCTGGTTGATTTGTTTGTGAAGTAAATGTTAGCTCTTTCACGAGCCTCGATTCAGTACACACACACAAAAAAAAAAGGAAAAAAAAATAAAAAGAAAGAACTGGGATCAGATGGTTGATAAGATCTCCCATATCCTTAATTGTTGGAAAAGATTGTCCAGCCTGCTGTCTTATAGAGGTCGAGTGCTGATAATTAATAACTTGGCTGCTTCCAAACTCTGGCATCGGATGGCTGTCTTACAACCACCCAAATCGCTAGTCGTTAACTTGCAGCGTATCCTTGTTAATTTTTTTTGGAACGGCATGCACCGGCTTCGAGCTGATCTTCTAAGTGTCTCCTTGGATAAAGGAGGTCAAGGACTTGTGCACATTACCAGTAAAATACTGGCTTTTCGACTAACCACCTTGAGAATGAAGGTGTGGAGGTTGAAAGAGGTGACAGTGAGGGAGGCATTAAAAGAGAGGCTGAGTATGGTGGAGGATGATGTGGTTGAGCTTGAAAGTGGTTGGATGTCAATGAAAGATAGTCTGTTGGGAGCCGTTGGTGAGGTATGTGGATGGACAAAAGGACCACCGAGGCACTTGGAAACATGGTGGTGGGATGATGGAGTTGGAAAGAAAATTGACGAGAAGAGGAAGAAGTTCAAGGAGTGGCAGAAGGTGAAGGGTATGGGGGCAGAAACAGCAGAGCATGAAAATTATAAGGCAACCAAGAAGGCTGCAAAGAAAGAGGTAGCAAAGGAACAGGAGGCATGTAGGAAAATGTTCGGAGAGCGCTTGGATTCGGAAGAGGGTCAGAGAGCGGTATTCACGATTGCAAAGCAGATAGCGAAAGAGAGGTGTGATGTGATGGGGGTGAGCTGCTTGAAGGATGAAGTGGGACAAATCCTTGTGGACCCAAATGGAATTAAAGGAAGATGGAAGAGATATATGGAAATACTGTTGAATGCAGAGAATGAATGGGATGGCAACATAGAGAGTAACCCAGTTTTAGGACCTGCAGAGAAGATAACCGAGAAGGAAGTTGAGGAAGCGATAAAAGCAATGAAGAGTAGAAAAGCGGGAGGGCCGACGGGAGTTGTGGGAGATATGTTGAAGGCAGCGGGAAATTGGGGTGTGAAGAGAATGACAGAGATCTGTAATCTGGTGGTGAAAGAAGGTCGCATTCCAGTGGATTGGGAACTGAGTACCCTTGTCCCTTGATACAAGGGGAAAGGTGACCCTCTGGACTGTGGCTCGTATCGAGCGATAAAGTTATTGGAGCATGGAATGAAGGTATTGGAAAGGGTGTTGGAGAGGAGAATAAGGAAGAAAGTGAAGATTGACGAAATGCAGTTTGGATTTATGCCAGGAAGAGGAACGACAGACGTGCTTTTTATTGTGAGGCAGTTGCAGGAGAAGTACATGGAGAAGAGGAAGAAGTTGTTTCTTGGGTTTGTTGATCTGGAGAAAGCATTCGATAGGGTTCCACGTGAAGTAGTGGCATGGGCATTGAGGAAGTTAGGAGTGGAGGAATGGTTGATCAGAGTAGTGATGGCAATGTACAAAAGAGCACGCACAGCTGTAAGGACGAAGGACGGGAACAGTGGTGAGTTTGAGGTGAAGATGGGAGTGCATCAGGGGTCGGTACTAAGTCCACTACTATTTGTAGCTGTGATGTAGGTGCTTGCTCAGAACGTAAAGGAGGGTTTACCGTGGGAGTTGTTGTATGCAGATGATCTGGTGTTGATTGCAGAAAGTATGGATGGACTGAAGGAGGAGATGAACAAGTGGAAGGAATGCATGGAGACAAAAGGTCTGAAGCTGAATATCGGAAAAACGAAGGTGATGGCAGGTGGTAAAGCATGTGGTGAGGTGGAAAGAATGGGAAGTGGCTGTGTGCTGTGTGCAGGAAGGGTGTCGGAGTGAATTCCATTCAATGTACAATGTGCGCTGAGTGGGTTCATCAAAAATGTAGTGGTTTGAGAGGGTCATTAACCAGTGTGGCAGCTACATTCAAGTGTGAGGTGTGCACAGAGGGAGCTGCCAATGGAGGAAATGTTGATTCGGATCTTGGAGACGGCGTGAAGCTGGAAGGTGTGAAAACATTTTGCTGCCTCGGAGACATGCTGAATGGAGAAGGTGGATCAGACTCGGCAACGGTTGCTAGAGTGAGATGTGCATGGAAGAAGTTTCGGGAACTGAATGGCGTGCTGACGAGGAGGGGAGTGTCATTGAAGTTGAGGGGAAAGGTGTATGCTGCATGTGTGAGAAGTGTTATGATTTATGGGAGTGAGACATGGGTAATGAACGTAGAGCAGCAACGAAGGCTGGAAAGGGTGGAAATACGAATGGTTCGGTGGATGTGTGGAGTATCGTTGAGAGAGAGGAATACAAATGATGAATTGCGAAAGATGATGGGAATAGAGCCTGTGATGGATGCTGTGAAGAGAAACAGGTTGAGATGGTTTTGTCATGTGTTGAGGAAGGATGAAAGTGACTGGTTGAAAAGAGTGATGGAAATGAATGTAGAAGGAAGTAGAGGACGGGGAAGACCGAGAAAGACTTGGCTAAAGATGGTCGAAGAAGAAATGCGGGCAAGGGGGTTAGCAATGGGAGATGCAGAAAATAGGGCAAAATGGAGAACATTGTCATGGGGACCGCAAGGCTTACCCCCGCTCTTGCAGGGAAAATGGCCTTAAAATGCCTGTTGTGTTTGTTGTATTTGATTTCGATTTGTCATTGTCAGAATGTTAACACCGGGCTGATCTTTCTAGATCAGGAAAAGGCCTTTGATAGTGTTGACCATTCGTATTTACTTGAAGTTTTGAAGGGGTTTGGGTTTGGTTCCTTCTTTATTTCTTGTATCGAGCTGCTGTATCACAACAACTTTAGTTTGGTGAAGAGCAACCTACTATATCACAACAACTTTAGTTTGGTGAACATCAACAACAGTTTATGTTCACCTTTTCCTATTCAGCGAGGTATTAGACAAGGTTTCCCTCTCTCCGGGTACCTGTATTCACTTTCCATTGAACCCTTGCTGATTCACTTACACCACAAACTTTCTGGGTTCTCGGTGACACCTCTTGCTAATCCTGTTAAGGTGCTTGCGTATGCTGACGATCTGTGTGTGATTGTTAACACTCAGTCTGACATTGTTTCCCTCACAAGTGTTCTATGTGAATTCAATTTGGCATCTTCTGCTACTGTCAATTGGAGTAAGAGTAAAGCCTTGTGTCTTGGGCCTTCTGGGTTATTTGTCCCACCTTTTCTGCCTAATGCTTTGCAGTGGAGGTATGATGGTGTTAAACATCTCAGTGTGTTTCTTGGGAATGAGACCTTTTCCTTAAAGAACTGGGATCAGATGGTTGATCAAATTTCCCATGTCCTTAATTGTTGGAAAAGATTGTCCAGCCTACTGTCTTATAGAGGTCGAGTGCTGATAATTAATAACTTGGCTGCTTCCAAACTCTGGCATCGGATGGCTGTCTTACAACCGCCCAAATCGCTAGTCATTAACCTGCAGCGTATCCTTGTGAATTATTTCTGGAATGGTATGCACCGGCTTCGAGCTGATCTTCTAAGTGTCCCTCTGGATAAAGGGGGTCAAGGACTTGTGGACATGACCAGTAAAATACTGGCTTTTCGACTAACCACCTTGCGCCAACTTCTGTACAAGGAAGTCCTGTCTTGGCGGCCCCTGGCTTCTTGCTTGTTGCAGCAAGTTGGTAAGCTCAGGTGTGGCCCTGAGCTCTTTCTACTTGATCTGCAGCGAATAGACATCTCCTTGCTGCCCTCCTTTTATTGAAGTCTCGTGAATGCCGGACAGTGCCTCCTTCCAGTACGAAACAAGGATACGTATAAATTTTGGAACCTAATGTGTGAACCCGTTTTCTTCAACAGCCTATTTTGTCATGACTGCCAAAGTAGGTCCCTAATTCAATCCTTTATTGAATCTGTTTTTTTCCTTGTCAAGGACTTTGTTAACCATACTTACTCTGGTTGGCAGACCCCGAACCAGATTTTGGAAGTTTGCAATGTTACCTCAGCTCGACTAATTGGACAACTTCTTCGTTCATTTGTTAAAGTGTTTAACTCTTTTAATTTATCATGGCCTCCACTGCACGATGTTCAAAACACAAAAACGTAGCACCCTGACTTCCCTGATTTTTGTTTTTCTGGTGCTCCTTCCACAAAGCCTCTACAAGCCTGTGCAAAGGCTACGCTGTATGTGCAATGTCTTCATGTTGTTATTTCTGCCAACCCCAATAGCCCACTGACCACCCACTGGAAAGAGCTTCTGCCCGTAGGGGCTCCATCTTCTCCTTCCTGGTCCTCCATGTACACGTCACCTGTGTCTAAACATGCCGGAAACATACAGTGGAGGCTTGCACATTATTCCTTTACTTGCCTTCCAACGTGTTTCTCAAAAGACTGAACCTCGTGATGTCTGATGAATGCCCTTTTTGCCATCACTCCGAGGACACTTTCCATGCATATGTCGGATGCCAAAGGCTGGCTCCACTTTTTCAACTCCTGAAATATACTTTCCGGAATTTCGGTTTTTGTTTTTCCTTCTATCATTTTGTGTACTGCATGCCTGTATCTAATGAGAGTGCCGGATCTCAAATTGTTAATTTCTTACTTGCTGAGGCGAAACTCGCGATATATATTACACGGAAGAGTAGGGTTTCTGGGATAAGTTCACCGGAATGCAGTGTTTTGTTAGCCTTTAAAGCCCATGTGTTTGCCCGTCTTAAAACTGAATTTCACTTTTACCGAGATACTTCTCGGGTTAATCAATTTGTTCAGAAATGGTGCAAAGCTGAAGTCCTGTGTAAGGTGGAGGGAGATTAACTTTTTTGGTGCTCTAATTAACATCTCGTGTTTTTCTGTTCCTTGATTTAATTATTTTTGTTGACTGCCATTGTATTACTTGTTTTGCTTTTATACTTTTGTCTCTGTCTCTGTTTCTGTCTCTGTCTCTGTCTCTGTCTCTCGCTCTGTCTCTGTCTCTCGCTCTGTCTCTCGCTCTGTCTCTCGCTCTGTCTCTCGCTCTGTCTCTCGCTCTGTCTCTCGCTCTGTCTCTCGCTCTGTCTCTCGCTCTGTCTCTCGCTCTGTTTCTCTCTTTTTTGACCGTATCGAAGGCACGTGATATGTCAAGGGAGACAGCTCTAATTTCCTGTTTGGCATTGAGGACCTCCATCCATTGTTGAGACAGCAGAAGCAGCATGTCCAGAGTAGAGTGACCTGGTCTGAAAGCAAATTGATGATCAGAGATCAAGCCATTGGAAAAGAGGAAAGATTTCATATCCAAAGCAATTATGGATTCCATGACTTTGCTGATAATTGGGAGAAGGCTGATTGGTCTGTAGTTGCAAGGATCTGTGTTTGCACCTTTTTGTGTAAAGTGGTGATGTTGGCTGATTTCCAAGCTGATGGCAGATGACCTTGAGCAAAAGAGAGGGTGAAGAGAACAGAGAGACGGAGGGAAAGAGCGGTCAAGCAGGATTTTCGGACCCGTGGGCTGATGCCGACAGATCCAGTTGCAGAATCAGAGTCGAGGGTTGAAAGAAACTTTTCCACCTTGTCAGTAGGAAAGGACACAGAGTCCCAGAGCATCTGGCTACGACTGGTTACGGTGGGTACAGAGAGGGATGGGTTTGGGACACAAGATTTGGAGGCAAACACAGAGTTGAGGCATTCAGCTTTTTCACGTGCGGAGTCAGCTGTGTAGCCATTTGAGGTAAGGGAGGGGATGGAGGGGGAACAAACACCAGAAACAGATTTGACCTGATGCCACCAGGATTTGGAAGATGGAGACAGATTTGATAGTTCGGTCTTGAGAATGGAGAGATTTTGTTTCCTGGCTCTCCTGAGGGTGGACACACACTTGTTTCGGGCTTTGTGAAAGGAAATGAGATTTCCCTTTCGTTGGATTTGCTTTCCAGGAGGCAAAGGCAAGTTATTTCTGGGCAACAGCCTCACGACAAGATTCCGTGTACCGTGGACGGGAGGAAAGGTATGACAACTGAAGACGAGATGGGATAAATCTGTGCATGAGAGAGAGCAATTTACTTTGGAAGAATTCCCAGGATGAGTTGATGTCTGAGGCGGTAGAGATGGGAGACCAGTCCAGATGATTTATGGCTGCTTGAAGACCGTGCCAGTTGGCCTGAGTGAAATGCCAGACTCGTCGACGCTGAGGAGGCTCTCTGAGAATGATCAGAAAGATGTCCACTTTAACTGTTAATTTCCACTGTTCATTCATTCCCCTACTTGTATCCAGCTGTGGTCCTCTATCACCTTGCTCTTCAATGACCTTTGATTTTGCAAGCAAATTTTTATCGTCATCATTTTGTGTTTATTTTAGCAATGAAACATTCAAATCTTCAAAAACAAAATAACTTTTCCTCTCCTCCTGTTTTCTCAGAAATGCAAAATTCTTCACTCTGCAGACCTGGTTAAAACCACAAACTGGTCAAACAAGTGGAACATGTCTTTCAATCCTGACATATCTCACACTCTCACTTTGTCTCTCGAAAAATACCGCAACACAATCCTCCCATGTACTTGCTCAACAATCCTCTCAAAGAAATTCTGTCACTCAAGCTTTTGGGTCTCACAATCTGCCAAGATCTTTCTTGGCAAAACCACATTTCCAAGCTGGCCTCCAAAGCCAGTCACCGACTGGGCATCCTCCGTCATAAGAGGTCCTTTTTGGACACCTCTGAGCTCTTCATCATGTACAAAGCTTTCATCCGCAGATCAATGGAATACTGCTCTCCCCTCTGACCTGTGCTCCTGGCTCACACCTATCTCAGCTTCACGCTGTTGAATCCAAAGGTTTCAGCATCATTGGAATCTCCCGTGATGAAGCTGATTCTGAGGGCCTTTCATTCGCTCACCGCAGGCCGGTTGGTGGTCTTTCTGTCTTCTATTGACTCTTCTCCGGCCGACCTCCCCCAGCTCTGTCTGTGCTCTGCACCTCAAATATTCCTGCAGGAGGCACAAGATTTGCAGGCAACCCTCTTCTGGTGAAACTACCAAAATCAATACTCTCTGCTCACCTTCACTCTTTCATTCCTTTTTTCTCTCACCTCTGCAACAAACTCCCACACTCTGTTCAATCCCACTTATCCCTCCAGGTCTTCAAAACAGCTGTTCATCACCATCTCTTATCTTACCCCATCTAAATCCTTGATCTTTTCTATCCCAGATAAAACACTCCAAATCTCACTCTTTGAATCTCTCTAACTTATTTCCTGTAATTCCGAGTAGTGTTCATTTGCGTTATACAGGGTACTCCCCCCCCCCCCCCCCATTCCCTCCTCTCCAGTCCTCTACCTTCCACAGATCTACCGCCGTCCCTGTTCTCTGCTGTTTTTGCGCTTGTGTGCTTCCCTCTCACTCCCCTCTTGTCTCTCGCTCCCTTCATTGTATGTTTTGTGTGTCTGTGCATGTTTTCATGTTTAATGTGTTCGCTCTTCACGAGCCTCGATTCTGTACACACTTTTTTTTTAAATCTCATTGCCTTGCCCTTGTACGTTTCTGTCTGCTGTGTGCAGGTTCACTCGCTTCCCAAATTCATGTTCTGAGGAAATTTCCAGAAAGAATGTTGTGGTCTCCCATGAAACAGGTGAGCAGAAGTTGGTTACCATTTGGAGCAGAGGTTGGAGCAGAAGTTGGTAAAATACCCATTCCATTCCTCATTCCACCCTCATTGTGATGTTTATGTTGTGGTTTTTTTTTTTTTTTTTTTTTTTTTTTTTTGTATACAATATCGAGGCTCGTGAAAGAGCGAAATATTACATATTATTACAGAAATATTTACATTTGAAATATTACAGAAATAATTGAACTCAAAATTGTAAAATCTCAACCACAATCTGTGTCCATGTTTGACTATTTCATCTCCTCCTCCCTTCAGATGGCTGATGCTTTTGAGTACATGCACTCCCAGAACATTGTGCACAGGGATATAAAGGTAATCAAATACACCAGTGCAGACCGTGATACGTTCTTCGTAACACTACAATGAAAACCATTTTTGGTGCAGCAAAGGAAGGAATGGGAGTGCGAAGTGGAGGGCGCATGAAAGAACAAAATTCATATTCTTGGGTGAAACCTACAATGGAGGGAAAGAGGCTGGGATCTGTCACATATGGACCCTTTTTGTGTTCATTATATAATGATTTAAACTTCAAATATAAATAGAAAGTAAGAAATCAAAATTAAATACCCATTCCAGCCAGGTTGTAGTCTGTGAAAATTACTGCCACCCACTGTTGGAATTTGTGTGTAATTTTGATATCTATTCACGGTGGTCCCAGAATCCCCTTACACACACTATCTTATGGTCTATTGTCCATAAGTGCTGTTCTACCTTAACCTTCTCCACCTTATTCAGATTATTACCTCATAAGAGGTCTAACACTCTGCTCCTCATGGGATTATCGACGAACTGAATTGAAAAGAAATCCTGGAGAAGATCATGAAATTCCTCCTCTGCCCTTCCCGTTTCTGAACCCAGTCTATCCCTAGCAAATTAATATCACCCACAATCAGCACTCTTCCCTCACCACAATACTGATGAATTTTGGGGGTGGCATATATAGATTTCGGTCGATCTGCATAGGTATCATGCTTCGTCTGTAGTGCTTGAAGATCTCGATGTAATAAGTTCTATGTTTATTTGTAAGTTTGTCGGATTAAGTGTGTACCTGTGATCATACTAGGATGATCCGGTAAGAGGGAGAATAAGGACGAAGCTAATTCCACTGTGTGTCGGACCTTTGTAATAAGTTTGTCGGATTAAATGTGTACCTGTGATCATACGAGGATGATCCGGTTATAGGTAGAATAAGGACGAAGCTAATTCCCCTGTGTGTTGGACCTAGATCATCCCTGTGTCCCTTATAGCAACGCACTCTTGGACATTAGATAGCCCCATTAGTGCACACATTAATGAATTCCCCGGCACCATAAGGACTGACCGGAAAGACGAGCAGGAAGCGGCCGCGTACCATGGCGCCATGGCAGGCAGACATCGTGCAAGGCAGGCAATAGCCACGCCTAGAAGAACTCTTGATTGACAGGAGGGGGAGGGGCGAACAACACAAAGAGCACCGATTGGAGAGAAAAGAAGGACTTGTGATTGGCCACCGACCAATGGCATGGGAGCAGGGCTCCAATCGCTCGGCCAATGAGAGGCGACCAACGCGATCGGAAGATTCGAGAAGAGAGCCGACGTCAGACGATCGGTAAAAACGACTGGGAAGCTGACATTTTCTCTCTCGTTCTGGATGTCAAAGCAAGTGGTCGGAGATTGACATTTGAGCTCTTCCCTTGGCCCTTTTGCTCTGGCCTGTCCGATTGAGCTCTTCCCTTTGTCCTTCTCGTGTTGGCTGCCTTCCTGTTGGACCTCTCTTCTGCCCTTGCTTTTTGTTCCCGTTTTGGAGTTTCGCTTCGAAAGACGACGGAGCGCCGACGATTGTCTTCCCCGGCGGTCACTTGCGAATGGCTAGCGTACAAGCTGCAGCAGCCCGGAGACCATTGCATGTTCGCTCACTTGGCGCGAGAGGCCTGGTGAACGGGGGGGGGGGAGGGGCGGCAGGGCGGAGGAACACCAGCAGACTGGACCACCAAGCGATTCACGCTGACCAGAGCCGCGTCGGACGGAGCCTGATCGACCGACGCTGCAGACAGATAAGACGCATCACAGAACACAACACAACGATTCTTTTATTTGAATATTCTTTCGTCCGTATATTTGAAGTGAGGTATGGGGCCGTCCCGATTTAGAACATTTATCTTTCGTCGCGTTTCATTGTTCTCGTTTCCGTTTTATAAATATTTCTTTTTGTACCATAAATTTTATGGTACATTTGTACCATAAAAGGGTACCAAAAAAACAACAACAACCACGGTCCCCGAAAAAGGCCAACCCCCGCTTTGCGGGGAAAAATGGCCTCTAAAAGGTGGTTTTTGGTACCATAAATTCCGTGTTCGTTCGTGAGTTAATTTCCACAGGGAGAAGACATCGGACCGTGAAGGTAATCGGCATAATCCCCCAATCCCCTTCTCGTGTATGATCCGCCATCAATTGGGAAACGCCTCGTTAAGCTCGATTATCCATCCGTGGCGTGCTCTCGGTGTTGACTGAGCCAGCCACACGACAATACTTTTTGAATTCTTCATGAATCTTTCAATCTTACTCTTCCGTCACACCAAGAGCCTGATTATACGTGACTAACTACTCTTCCATCCCTAATCTCTATCCACACAGAACACATTCCCTGCTTCAGATCGCCTTTTTCTCTTGATATAATATTGTCCCTTACCGAGATTGTGAAACTTCTTCTGAGTTTCTCTTTCCTTTCACACCTCCACATCTTGTGGCCTTCGATTCCTGTCATTTAGCTCAACAAAGTCTCACTTCCTGTGACTTTGTACTCCTCATTTGGATATCGTTTGCAAACCTCACTTTCTACTCTGGCTTCAGCCGCCTCCATATTATGTAAACTTCTGACAGAAATTGATAGAGGATGTTTTTATAAAACCTTTCTCTTTCTGGAATTTTTTTTTCCTGCCTTCCCTTCACATTTGCATTTACATCTTTCAACAGGCATTTTAAGGCCATTTTCCCTGCAAGAGCAGGGGTTAGCCTTGCGGACCCCATGACCATGTTCTCCATTTTGCCCTATTTTCTGCATCTCCCCTTGTTAACCCCCTTGCCTGCATTTCTTCTTCGACCATCTTCAGCCAAGTCTTTCTCGGTCTTCCCCGTCCTCTACTTCCTTCTACATTCATTCCCATCACTCTTTTCAACCAGTCACTTTCATCCTTCCTCAACACATGACCAAACCATCTCAACCTGCTTCTCTTCACAGCATCCATCACAGGCTCTATTCCCATCATCTTTCGCAATTCATCATTTGTATTCCTCTCTCTCAACGATACTCCACACATCCACCGAACCATTCGCATTTCCACCCTTTCCAGCCTTTGTTGCTGCTCTACGTTCATTACCCATGTCTCACTCCCATAAATCATAACACTTCTCACACATGCAGCATACACCTTTCCCTTCAGCTTCAATGACACTCCCCTCCTCGTCAGCACGCCACTCAGTTCCCGAAACTTCTTCCATGCACATCTCACCCGAGCAACCGTTGCCGAGTCTGATCCACCTTCTCCATTCAGCATGTCTCCAAGGTAACAAAATGTTTTCACACCTTCCAGCTTCACGCCATCTCCAAGATCCAATTCAACATTTCCTCCATCTGCAGCTCCCTCTATGCACACCTTCCATTTGAATCTAGCTGCCACACTGGTTAATGACCCTCTCAAACCACTACATTTTTGTTGAACCCACTCAGCGCACATTGTACATTGAATGGAATTCACTCCGACACCCTTCCTGCACCCAGCACACGGCCACTTCCCAGTTCTTTCCACCTCACCACATGCTTTACCACTTGCCATCACCTTCGTTTTTCCGATATTCACCTTCAGACCTTTTGTCTCCATACATTCCTTCCACTTGTTCATCTTCTCCTTCAGTCCATCCATACTTTTGGCAATCAACACCAGATCATCTGCATACAACAACTCACACAGGTAAACCCTCCTTTATGTTCTGAGCCAGCACCTCCATCACAGCTACAAATAGTAGTGGACTTAGTACCGACCCCTGATGCACTCCCACCTTCACCTCAAACTCACCACTGTTCCCGTCCTCCATCCTTACAGCTGTGCGCGCTCTTTTGTACATTGCCATCACTACTCTGATCAACCATTCCTCCACTCCTAACTTCCTCAATGCCCATGTCACTACTTCACGTGGAACCCTATCGAATGCTTTTTCCAGATCAACAAACCCAAGAAACAACTTCTTCCCTCTTCTCCATATACTTCTCCTGCAACTGCCTCACAATAAAAAGTGCGTCTGTCTGTTCCTCTTCCTGGCATAAATCCAAACTGCATTTCGTCAATCTTCACTTTCATCCTTAAAAAAAAAACCCAAAAAAAAACCACCCTTTCCAATACCTTCATTCCATGCTCCAATAACTTTATCGCTCGATACGAGCCACAGTCCAGAGGGTCACCTTTCCCCTTGTATGGAGGGACGAGGGTACTCAGTTCCCAAGCCACTGCATTTACATCTTTCCTTCAATGTAATATATCACCAAAGGTTTCATGTTTTTTCACATTTTGACTTCTGTTTATTCTCCAGCCAGAAAATGTGCTTTTCAGCTATAATTGGATTGTCAAGGTCATCGACTTCAACATGGCCTCACCTTTCATACATCGTAAAAAAATTTACGATTACTGTGGCACACCTCACTTTATGGCACCAGAGATCACAGAGCATGGCTACGAAGGTCCCCCAGTCGATGTGTGGGCACTTGGCATCCTCTTCACAGAATTATTTGATGGACTTCAATTTGATGGACATAATAATATTGAAGTGAGTATTGTTACCTCCACCACCAAAGGTGGATGGAGGTTATGTTTTCACCCCTGTCTGTCTGTCTGTTTGTTTGTGAACAAAATATCTCAAAAAGTTGTGGACGGATTCTGACAATTTGGCAGAAAGGTAGCGTATGTGACAAGGACGAAATGATTAGATTTTGGTGAAGATCCGGATTTGGACCCGGCAAGTATAATTTTTTAAAACCATTTTTCACCATTGGGAGATAGGGCCAAAAACTATATACAGCAGAAGATCTAAAAAAGTTGTTGACGGATGATTTTGATTAAATGTGATTCTGTATTGTGATTTTCTGGTCTACTCTGGGATACAAAACGTAAACTGTTCACCTGGCGGTGGTATGCTCTCAACTGAGTGCCGTTCTAGTTTATATTGGTGTCATGATTATGAATGTGGTGTGAAAGGAAATGCTGATACTATGAGTGTGTTGCGCGAAGGGAGTCTTGAGCGTTTCACACACAGTGCCTTGAGAAGGTATTGTCTTGTCGACCCTGTTGTGAACACCTCAGGGTGACGGATGGCCAAAAACGAGCTTCACACTCCGAGGCGTAGACTCCAATCTCTGGCGGAATTGTCTTTGGCACTCGTGGGAAAGGCTCGAGGCCTTATCTGATCTCAAACACACGTGGTCATCCGATTCCACAGACACAGTGAATAAAATGTACAAATAAATTTATTTACACTGATAATGAACAAAGGAAAATGTGAGGTAACTCATAAAACTAAACAGACGTCTCCGCACTCTGACGCACACGACCAACAAGGGGGAATAATAAAGTAAAGAAAATAAATGTTTTATTATCGGCCAAACTCAGCTCCATGTCCAAACAAGGGTGTCGAATTCCAATCGGGGTTCACAGCGACCCAAAGCCGTGCGCAGGGAGGTACCCAAGATGGCGCGTATCACCTCAGCCCTTTTTCTCCTTCCTTAGCTGTTCCGAGTTCCAGCTGTTTTGAAACTAGCGCCTCAGCACACGACGTATCCAACGCAATCGTCCTCAACCCACAAATCACTCCAACCACGAGCATAAGCGACCTCCGTGGCCTACTCAGCAGGAGAGAAGCAAGAATGCGACAGCTCACTATCTCACACCGAGAAGACGACAAGATGGCCAGTCTCTCTCCCAAGGTTCGTTGCGCGTCTCCCTGACGTCACCCTCCGCCAGACGCATGCCCCGTCACGAAGCTTGGGGCGTGGCCTCTCAGTTACAGGCCATCGAGGGGGCAGAGCCCAGTATTTTGGGAATGTTCGCATGACGTTCCCTTGCCGATCGGCGAATGTGCTAGGTTTGTCGGACCTGGTAGCGGTGTGAGTTAATGGATCCATTTACCGTGCTTGTTGCAGTTTGCTTATCAAGTGCCTTTTTTGATTCAATAACAACGAAGGGAAAAATCACAGGGCAATTACACACTGGGTTTATCCTTATGGACCCTATCTAGTCAGCATAGCTCCACACATGGAGAGACATATACAATCGACCCCGGACATTCGGCCTACTTAGATACAGAGGTCGTTCCACACGACATTCGGAGAACGCTAGCCGACACAATTTATATATCAAATAAGATATGTCATGCCTACACCTACACACGTGACACAGCCCTCCCCAACCCCACCCCCAACCCCCCCCCCCCCCCCCCCCGGGAACTGCAGCTCCTGCAAGGTTCAATGCAGGCATTACCGTCCTCGCCTTAACACTTACCGACTCACACTTAATTAGCCTTTGAAATAAATTTGGAGGGGCTGTGGGAAACGTGCCGTAGCTGACTTACCTGTTCTCCTTTCTGCTCTACACCCCTTAGCAACCATTCAAATATTTGAGTTGAGTTGAGTCCTCGCTCCTAACTCTTGGGCGGGAAGAAAAATGTCACGACACAAAACCACTCTTTCTTACTCACACACCTTAATCAAAGACCATGAACATTTGTACAACCCCTGTATCTCTCTAAAGACCACGTTCCCCGGTGGATGCCACAATGCCCAACATTACCTGCAGAGCCATCCCAATGTACGCAAATTTCCGCGGGCCCTGTCCTGGTAGTACAGGTGAGTGACATGACGCGCTGGATCTTCCCCCATTCACTCACATAAACCCACGATAATCAATCATACACATTTCAATAATCACAACACTTCTTCCAACCCCCATGCAAAACCATGGCTTCCGTGTCATTACCCACAAGTGTGAACCTCACTTACGTAGCTGGGAGGTACCGTACACGCAAGATGGTGGGGGCACTTCAGGCTTTGGTGCCCACAGTCCAAAAAGCGTACATTTTGGCTGACTTCTTCACCCCCCCCCCCGACCCCCCTCCCTTTCAACTATAGGGATCACCCCCATAGATCGGGATCCGTTTCCGGCTAGTATAACCTTTAAAGCAATTCTTCACCATTGGGAGATAGGGCCAAAAAAGATCCATCTCAAACTCAAAAAGTTGTTGCAGGATTTCTCAAGAAGTTGTGGACGGATGATTTTGATGAAATGTGATTCTGTATTGTGATTTTCTGGTCTACTCTGGGATACAAAAAGTAAACTGTTCAGCCTGGCAGAGGTATGCTCTCTACTGAGTGCCGTTCTTGTTGTCATTATGTGTGCTTGGTCGAGCTCAGGCCGCTACCTCTTTCTCTTTTCGGCAGGTGCATTGTTGGGATGCATTGATTTTTGTGAAACATTATGTTGATGGTGCGGAGTTTCCTTGTTTTATATAAAGCTTATTGATTTCCGCTTGTGGCTAGTTTATTATTCTGCAGGTGAACTGGAATACTGGTATTGCGAGTTGGTTTATGGCTTTCATTTTGTTCCTTTAAGAAAGGTATGTTTTCAGGATCAGCCTCGTTCTATGCAGGTATTCTTTGTGACATATCTGGTGGCCCTCTTCTACTGCGAGGTATTGGATTTTTTTTTTTTTTTTTTTTTTTTGTATACAACATCGAGGCTCGTGAAAGAGCGAACATTAATCACACAGAAAGACAAACCGACACATAAAACATATAACATCGGGAGCGGTAGACAAGATGGGGAGAGAGGGGGAAGGACACAAACACAACATTTGAGAGCAGGGACCGAGAGACATGGAGACATCGAGAGATCTGAGAGAGGGCGAGGGCTTTGGGGGGGGGGGGCATGGGAAGGGGGCGGTGGGAGAGGTATAAAACATATGGACACTGCCAGGACTTCCAGGAAAGAAGTTGGAATTTCAAACAAGGTGGATCTGGGGTGAATTAGCGGGGGTAGAAAAGATCAAGGTTTTGGATGGGGGAAGATAAGAGATGGTGGTGAACAGCTGTTTTAAAGACCTGGAGGGAGGAGTGGGATTGAAGGGAGTGTGGGAGTTTGTTCCAGAGGCGGGAGAAAAGAGGAATGAAGGAGTGAAGGTGAGCAGAGAGTTGAGATTTTGGCAGTTTAACCATCAGAGGCTTGCTGGCAGATCTTGTGCCACCTGTAGGAATATTTGGGGGACAGAGCACAGAGAGAGCTGGGGGAGCAAGGCGGGAGAGGAGTCGGTAGAAGACAGAAAGACCACCTACCTGCCTGCGGTGAGTGAGTGAAAGGCCCTCAGAGATAGCTTCATCGCGGGAGATTCCAATGATTCTGAAAGCTTTGGTTTCAACAGCGTGAAGCCGAGCTAGGTGTGAGGCAGGAGCACCAGCCCATAGGGGAGAACAGTATTCCATTGAGCTGCGGATGAAAGCCTTGTATGTGGTGAGGAGCTCAGGTGTGCCTAGGAAGGACTTCGCACGACGGAGGATGCCCAGTCGGCGACTGGCTTTGCAGGCCCGCTTGGAAATGTGGTTTTCCCAAGAAAGATCATGGCAGATAGTGAGACCCAAAAGCTTGAGCGACAGAACTTCTTGGAGAGGATTGTTGAGAAAGTAGATGGGAGGGTTGTCCAGTCGATCTTTTCGGAGAGACATAGTAAGAGTGTGAGATTTGTCAGGATTGAAAGACATGTTCCACTTGTTTGACCAGTCTGTGATTTTGTCCAGGTCTTCAGAGAGTGAGGAGGCTGCAGACTGCCGATCTGAGGGAAGAGGAATGGAGCGGCAGAGAGTGGAGTCATCAGCAAAGAGATAGAGAGGATTTTCCCGAGAGTCGGAGAGATCACTGATAAAGACCAGAAAAAGCACAGGGCCCAGCACACTGCCTTGGGGAACTCCAGCCTGAACAGGAAGGGGAGATGAGAGAAATCCATTCAGGGCCACACGTTGACTACGACCAGAGAGGAAGTCCGCAAGCCATGCATGGAGATTTCCATGGATACCATAGGAGTAGAGTTTGGTGAGCAGAGCTGGGTGCCAGACCGTATCGAAGGCACGTGATATATCGAGGGAGACAGCTCTAATTTCCTGTTTGGCATTGAGGACCTCCATCCATTGTTGAGACAGGAGAAGAAGCATGTCCAGAGTAGAGTGACCTGGTCTGAATCCAAATTGATGATCAGAGATCAAGCCATTGGAGAAGAGGAAAGATTTCATATCCGAAGCAATGATGGATTCCATGACTTTGCTGATAATTGGGAGCAGGCTGATTGGTCTGTAGTTAAAAGGATCTGTTTTTGCACCTTTTTTGTGTAAAGCGGTAATGTTTGCTGATTTCCAGGATGCTGGCAGATGACCTCGAGCAAAAGATAGGGTGAAAAGAACAGAGAGAGGGTGAGATAGAGTGGCAGAGCAGGATTTTAGGGCCCGTGGGCTGATGCCGTCTGGTCCAGTTGCAGAATCAGAGTCGAGGTTAGACAAAAACTCCTCCACCTTGTCAGGAGAGAAGGACACAGAGTCCAGGAGCAGTTGGGTTCGACTGGGAAAGGTGGGAGCAGAGAGAGATGGGTTTGGGACTAAAGATTTTGAGGCAAACACAGAGTTGAGGCATTCGGCTTTGTCACGTGCGATGTCAACTGTGTGGCCATTTGAGGTAAGGGAGGGGATGGAGGGGGAACAAACACCAGAAACGGATTTGACCAGACGCCACCAGGATTTGGAGGAAGGAGACAGGTTTGAGAGTTCGTTCTTGAATGAGGAGAGATAGTGCTTCCTGGCACTCCTGAGGGTAGACACACACTTGTTCCGAGCTTGGTGGAAGGAACTGAGATTGCCTTCAGTTGGATTAGCCTTCCAAGAGGCAAAGGCAAGTTGTTTCAGGGCAACTGCCTCACCACAAGATTCGGTGTACCATGGACGGGAGGAAGGGTAAGACAACTGAAGACGAGATGGGATAAATCTGTGCATGAGAGAGATCAGTTTGCTTTGGAAGAATTCCCAGGAAGAATTGATGTCAGAGGCAGTGGAGATGGGAGACCAATCCAGACGATTGATGGCTGCTTGAAGCCCGTCCCAGTCGGCCTGATTGAAATGCCAGACTCTTCGATGCTGAGGAGGCTCTCTGAGAATGGCCAGAGAGATGTCCACTTTGACAAGCACATTATCAGAAGAACCGATTTGAGCAGAAGAAGAGCAGCAGACATTAGCTGGGAAGTTTGTCATAATCAAGTCTAGAAGAGAAGAAACTCCATTGGCTGAGATCCGGGTCGGGAAATTGACAGATTGTGTCAATCCCAGTGAGTCACAGAAGTCCTTTGCTGAGGTGCCATAACTGGTGAGAGAGGAACCCACACCCAACCAGGTGGCATGATGAGAGTTGAAGTCACCACATATGAGGAAGAGAGAGTTGGGATGAGTGGATAGAAGTTGGTCCATGTTGTCAGAGAGTGAAATGTAAATTGAGTCATCACTGTTTGGGGGACGGTACAGAACACATATGAACAAAAGGTGGGAGCGGAGAGGAAGCCGTAGCCAGAGGTACTCCTGGGGGTGAGGAGGAGAGAGGGCAGTGCAAGGAGAATGAGGAAGAGAGTTTTTGATAAAGATAGCCACCCCACCACCAGGACGAGGCTCAGGTCTATCATACCGGAAGAGGGAGTAACCATGAAGAGATATTGAGGAATCAGAGACATCTTGAAGGAGGAAAGTCTCTGTTAAGCAGATCAAGTCTGGATTGTCAGAAGCAACCTGTATGGAGAGATCAGTCAGGTTTGAGCGAAGGCCCCGGATGTTTGAGGTCCATACCGTTAAAGAAGAGAGAGGGGGAGCATCGGGTACAGGACAGGGGAGGGGAGGAGTAGGGTAAGATGAAGGATGAGAGGGGGAGGTAGGGAGAGCAGTTGATAGTGTGTCAGAGATTACAGAAGAGTTCCAAGAAAAGGAAGGATGAGGAGGATGAAAGGTTTGGTGGTGAAGGGATGAGGCAGAGTGAGGGGTTGTTTGAGGGGGGGCATGGGACAGTAGAAGGTTGGGGGGGTGGAGGCATGAGATAGAAGGGAGACGAGGTGGGGAGGAGGCAACTTTGAGGAGGGGGGAGGAGGGAGAATTTGAGAGGAATGGTATGGGGGGAGATTTGAATGGGAGGAGTTGGGGGGGAGTTTTGAAGGGGAGGAGTGAGGCGGGAGTTTAGGAGGGGAGGGGCAAGGGGGGAGTTTAGGAGGGGAGGGGCAAGGGGGGAGTCTAGTAGTGGAGGGGCAAGGGGGGAGTTTAGGAGTGTAGGGGCAAGGGGGGGATTTGGAGGGGAGGGGCAAGGGAGGAGTTTATGAGGGGAAGGGCAAGGGGGGAGTTCAGGAGTGGAGGGGCAAGGGGGGGATTTGGAGGGGAGGGGCAAGGGGGGACTTTAGGAGGGGAAGGGCAGGGGGGGAGTTCAGGAGTTGAGGGGCAAGGGGGGAGTTTAAGGGTGGAGGGGAAAGGGGGGAGTTTATGAGTGTAGGTGCAAGGGGGGGGATTTGGAGGGGAGGGGCAAGAGGGGAGTTTAGAAAGTGGATGATTAATGAAAGACGAACATTGATAACAAATTGGGTTTGTTGTGATTTTCAAGTTAGCAATCCGATTCAGAACGATGGAGGAGGGATGGAATGAATGTGAATTTAGACCATGTAGTGAGGGAGACGTATAAGATATTGAATTTCTTTTTTTTGACGTGGAATGAGTTGGAGAGGAAATTGAGAAAAGCCTTTTAAATAGGAAGAAAAACAGCGTGTTGTAATATACCACTGAATAAACCACTGAAGGGGAAAGGTTAAACATATTTAAAATAATATTTAAACAGAACCGTGAACAATCTTATATGCACAAAATACGAATGGGGGGAGGGCCGAGAGGGACCACCACGAGTCACGTGAACAGGGCAAAAGGTGGATGGCAAGGAGATAATGGGGGCGGGGCGAAAAGCACCGCAATACACCTGGACAGAAAGTACAGGATGAGACAACGGCACACGTGGAGAAAGGAAAAATAAATGTTTTTTTTTTTTGTTGGGGGAGGGGGGTGGGTGGGGTGGGGTGGGGATTTAAAACGTTAGACAGAGAGTATTACGTTCGGTGTAGAAGGGAAAAACTGAGAGCCAAGCAAAACACGATGTAGGGGACTTAAGTTAACAAACACCGACAGGGGTACAAGGCCGCACACGAGGCGCAGAACAGGATTAATTAATTACGAGTTACAGGAAATTCAAACCAAAACTAACTATAAACAAACAATAAAGCATGGACGATAAAGTAACGAGTTGAAATTTGACAAACACATGAATGAAAAAATAACCACTTTGGATGCCCGGAGAGAAACCAAGCCTCCAGGTCGGAAGCTTCAACAACTAGGCCGCGTGGCCGCGCGCGGCACGAGATACTCGACTATTTTTTACAGGTATGAAAGATTAACCCCGATAAAACTTCCGAGGGACACTTAAAAGGTACACACACGTAAGATAAACAGTTTAGACAAGAATACAAATGTGACAATGACTTGGCTTCGAGCGTGTGTGAAGATCGTGGAACAGCTTCGAAAATCCGTGACCGCCCCGAATGATTCTTTGTAGTCGAGCTCCTGTATATGGGTCGATTTTTATGTTGTTTGTTCTTGTTCGTCTACCTCGTGTCAATGTGCACTTGGCACACCTATCTCAGGAAATTCCATTTTAACGTCGTCGTAGTGTTTTCACTAATTTCATTTGTTCTGGCAAAGTTTCGTCATTTTCGGTTATTATCTCCATATGCGTTTTCAGAAGGTGGAACAGAGCTCTCACAGGTCTCAAGGTATCCACCTTTGTGTGTGTGTGTGTTTGTGTGTGTGTGTGACCGGGGCGTGACCGGGGCGTGACCGGGGCAAATAGGGAAAAGAGAAAACTGCTGACAAGAAGATTCATCAGTTTATTGGTTCAGAGGAACCTGAGCTTGACCAGGTGAGCTCTGTTTCCGACAACTCAGAATCGTATCACCTGTTTCATATTGATTCTCGCCATAAGTGGGACCCTTTTCTTGCCACTGTTGTCGTCAACAATCGACCATTGCAAATGGAGGTCGACACTGGTGCGGCTGTCTCGTTCATCAGCCATGCTGTTTTCACAAACCTGTGGAGTGATGCTGACCGACACGACCTGAAACCTACAACCTGAAACCCACAACCTATGGACTCTCCACCTACACAGGTGAGAAGATTGTTCCCTGCGGTACATGTGACGTCACGGTGGGCTACGATAACCGTGAGTTTTCACCTACCCCTGATCGTCATTCCTGGAAAGGTCCCTTCCTTACTAGGCAGGAACTGGTTGAGCATAATTCAACTGAAGTGGAAAGGCATTCATCAACTCCGGGCAGCTAACGTTTCTGCTACCGCAGCATGCACACTCAAAAACACTCAAAATTACACTTTTTTTTTTCTTTTTTTTGAAATTCCAACTTCTTTCCTGGAAGTCCTTGCAGTGTTCATATGTTTTACACCTCTCCCACCTCCCCCCAAGCCCTCCCCCTCCCACATTTCTCCCGATGTCCCTGCTCTCAAATGTGTTTGTGTCCTTCCCCCTCTCTCCCCATCTTGTCTACCACTCCCCTTGTTTTTTGTGTTTTATGTGTCGGTTTCACTTTTTGTGTGATTAATGTTCGCTCTTTCACGAGCCTCGATCTTGTATACAAAAAAAAAAGAAAAAAAAATAGACCCCTGACAGCCAAAAACAGCTCCTTATCTGTCGTCCTGCCATGAAAGGTATCCGCACCAGACTCCCTTGGCCTCAGGCTCTCATCGCCTCTGGTTCGCCAGGGATCTCAATACCCACTGGTAGCCCAACCAGACCCCCCTCTGACGGGTTTCCAATTTCCGACACCACCGGTTGCCAGGGACAAATTACCTCGGGGGGGGGGGGGGCGCAGTCACCACTCATCCAGAGCTTGATCCATTCCTACGGACACACACACCTTCCCCACCCACGAAATCCAAAATGACATTCATTCCCCTGCTGCCATTCAATTCTCAACACGGTCACGCAATAAAGATGTTGGTATTTGTTGGTGTACTGCCATGGCCTGCTTACATGTTGTATTTCCCATATTCACTCTTCCAAACACAATTCAATCTCTATTCTCACGACAACACAAAAACACCAAAACCTTTACACATATACAATCACCACCCAAAAGACACTTTGTGGCGCTCAAACCAATTCCCTCACCAAACATTTCGTCACTCTCGTCCTCCCCATTCCAAATGACTCATTCTCCAATTTGTGAGCAAGTACCAAACACTTGGGACAGTAAACATTAAGGCCTTACCTTAAGTGCAGGTAGTTTGTGAGTCACAGGTTGGTCGGGTCCAAGAGTGTCATCCACCCTGCCGAATTCCCAAATTTACCCATGGGGCCAACCAATTTCCTACAAATTCCCTTTTATCCGACTGTACTGGCAAGCATGTGGACCCGCCTCCTCCAGTGACCTTCATTACACGACTAAACTTGGCTACGACAGCTCTGCCCCTCTACCGTGCGAGGGCTATTGGGACAAGTTGAACAGCCAGACCGCCAATATGGCCCACAAGTGTCCACAAGGGCGAGACCCACCATCCATCCTTCAGCCTCCTGTGAGAACCACGGCTCCACTAGCCCAAGCTGGCCAACGTGGTGAGCACCTGCTGCCAACTCCGCCATTACCAAGGCCTCAGACATGAGGAGCACTGTTGTAGTGCGTGGCATCCCCATCATGTCCCCTGCACCTCCTCGCATCCCCCAGTTTGACCAAATGCGCAGCCCCCAGTGCCCAACCACATTAGACCTCACCAAAGGTCAGGTTGACAGATGTGTTCAACCAAGAAACTCAATCCCAGAAGACAAGGTCGCACACCTCGGCCACCCATACCACCACATTGACCTCCAGACTGCCCAACTCTATCCTTACAACTCCGCATCCCAATATTGGTGCCATCACCACCACAGCCACTTAAAGGCTGTGTCCTGATTACCTATCAATTTTTTCCCAGCCTCCAACACTTTGGTGTAACGAGGATTAATTTTGATCATTAGTATTAGGGCAACACAATTGTAATGAAATAATCGATTGTCCTCTGCATGGGATTACAATGAAGAATATTTTTAATTCTCGGTGTGGTAGAATTTTAATCCACAACCTCTCTCAAGATATAGAGCTTTATTGAAATCAATCTCCACATCATCTGCAACAAGGAATAAGCAATATATTAGAACTCTAAACATAATTCCCGAGCACATCTCAAGCAAGCCCATAATCAACATTATTCAACTTACCAACTCAAGTCCAGTCACATTTAATAGCGCAGTAATCCCTCACTCCCAAAGCCGTCCCTCTTATAGGGAAGCCCCACCACGAGAGAGGGAATTACAATGAGGATCTCCTCCTTCATTTCATCACACTCGGGAGAGGGGGTCTGGCACAAAGAACATACCAAGGATACAGAGGTACTTGGAGTACCTTCAAAAGTACATTAAAATAACATCAAATACAGAATAGTAACATCATTTAGGCCAGGACCTCTCTCACCCTCCCTCTCTCAGTGGTCTCAATTTTATACTCTCGAACATGGCCGATTATGTCATCATCAAGGCCACGACAGATGTAATGTTTTGAATTATGCCGCAGTAGACCAAAGGTTGTGTCACGTACAAACGATAGGAAATGCAGACATCTTGGAGCCCAGGGCGTCTTGACCTTTGTGTGGACATTCATATATTTATTTATAAGACCATTTTTATTAACCACAATACAATTAACTCGTTTGCCAACATTTTAATTCGAATTCACAACCATGTAAAACGGTACACTATTTCGTTTAGCATTTAAGATGTAACATATAAATTGCACATGAATAGGGCAAATGTTTCCTTTTGTGAGATGTTAGTACAAAGGTGTTTGCCTCAATTTTGCATCTCACCCTCAAATTATCCAATTATTGAGTTGACAGGGTTTCTTTTTCAGCGAAGAAAAAAACTTTTGTGTTGTACACCATAACCTATTTGATGAATGAAAATGTATTTTATTAGTTTCGAGTCAAACCTTGGTTATTGCATCAGTGAGTGCTTGTTTGGAATGTGCTTATTTTGCAAATGTTAGTATTCGATTGCGACGATTGTTTGGGATTCGGTCATGAATACATTTGTTTTACTTCTTTGTAGATGTCACATGTCAAAACTGACTTCAATGTGGGAAACAGTCCACCAACCTTTGCAAGCGAAACATTGGTTTCCCTTCTGGCTGCGATGCTTCGGGAGGATCCAATGGAGAGGTTCACTATGACGGTGAGGGATTGATGCAGTTTTCATTTGCAGTGTTTTATTTGCATAAACAAGAATGTTCACACATGCTGGGGTAACTGACCTCCTGTTATTGTGGATCTAAATGCAATATTGCTCACCAGTGGAGGTGTTTCCTGATCGTGTTCATATTTGATTCCAACACATCCATTGTTTTGCAGGAGATTGTGAACCACACTTGGTTCAAGGAAAATGACCCTCTGAAATCTTTAAGGTAACCGGCACTCCTTTTGTTCTGTTTTTACATCTTCCATTGTTGTTGTTTCTCTGCAACATGGAGTCTCATGGAAGAGCATGGTGAGAGAGAGCATGAACTGATGATAGGGCAGCAGGTCAAGTCTTGAACAAAATAAACATGAACTTCTGTCCAGGTCACGCATCACCACACTCTTTATGGCTTGAATCGTGCCATGTGTCCTTCAAGTTTATCAAAGCTAAGTGTTCGGACCAGATCCGTTGTCTCTCCATGTTTGTAGTTCTGCCACCATCGGTGGGCACAGGTTATGGAATTTCACTCCTGTCTGTCTATTTGTTTGTTTGTCTACACAACACACAACATGCATTAAAAGGCCATTTTCCCTGCTAGAGCGGGGGTTAGCCTTGCGGTCCCCATGACAATCTTCTCCATCTTGCCCTATTTTCTGCATCTCTCCTTGTTAACCCCCTTGCCCGCATTTCTTCTTCCACCATCTTTAGCCAAGTCTTTCTCGGTCTTCCCCGTCCTCTACTTCTTGTCTGTCTGTTTGTCTTCCTGTTTGTCTGTGAACAGGATATCTCAAAGAGTTGTGGATGGATTCGGAGAAATTTGGTGGAGGGTTTGAGTGTGTAACAAGGGTGAAATTTTGGTGAAGATTCGGATCTGAGAGTTTAAAAAGTTATTCCCACCATTGAGTGATAAGCTCATGCCAAATCAGATATATTGCAGAATTGATTCAAATTTAATGAATATCCAAATACCAATATGCAAATTTTTAAAGTTTTAAGTGATTTTTTTTTACCATTGAGTGATAATGCCAAAAACGATTTTTAGCATGATATTGTGGACGAGTTATAGCAAAACTAGGTGCATGATTTGCATAGGTGTCAAAAACAAGCCAATTCAATTTTGGTTCAGTCCGGAATTGGATCCGGCCTGTTGGTGGGATACAAAACATAAACTGCTGAACCTTGCAGAGGTATTGACCCCACCGAATGCCCTTTCTAGTCTATTTATCTATTCTTCGCCAGTCTGGTTGTCTGTCTGTTCAGGAAGGGGCTTCAAGATCAAGTCACCACTGTTTTTAAGTGGTGAAGCCGCTTCAATATGAATGACTATGTTTGTAAGCCTAAATGAAGAAGAAGAACCTCTTTTTCATTCCAAAGGTTCCAAAGGGTAATTTTAATTGGTTCTAAGGTGCAATTCTAAAGGTGTCTAAAGGATAATTCTAATAGGTTCGAAAGGGTAATTCTAAAGGGTTCTAAAGGCTGGTTCTATTGGTTTATAAAGGGTAATTTTAACGGATTTTGTGCATTTCTCGGCTTTGCCAATTTCGTATGAAAAATGCCAAACTGAACCGCTTCCTTCGGACTGGTGTGATATACACTGAACAGCAATAGAAACGTCACTTCATAAAAATAATTCCTGATCATTTCCCATGGAAATATCAATGCATTTCGTTTAGATATCTCGTTATTTACATTAGTCTGTATCTAAATTTAATCCTAACAACTGACAGTGGTGCACACGTGGATAAAAACAGGTCACCAAAACGCAGGCAAAAAAACGACCGTGGTACAAAGTCGTGCGTGATTCCCATGGAAATCAAAATGCACATGCGTCTCCTTGTGACTTTCCCTATAAAAGGCACCCCAAAACGTGTGTTCATCATTCGTGTTTCGATGCCAGCGCCATGCCCAGACTTACGAGGATTCAGAGAGACCAGGCTATTGGAAGATTGCATGCTGGACAGACTGCACCAATGGTTGCCAATGCTTTCCATGTCAACGTGAGAACCATCTACAGGTTACAGGAACCATACCAGGCCACCAACAGCACCGATGACCACCCACGCAGTGGCAGACCGAGGGGAACAACACCACGACAGGATCGACAGATTGTGCGTCATCACATCCAAGATCGCTTTACCAGGGCTACAGAAACTGCAAGACAAACGTTTGGAACCCACCAGAGACACATTAGTGGTGATACAGTCCGTCGACGTTTGAAGAACAGGGATGTCCGTTGTCACAGGCCGTATCGTGGCCCCATTCTTACAGCTCGACACTGCCGTGACCGACTGCAGTGGACCACACAGCATCAAAATTGGCGTTACCAGGAGTGGAGAACCGTTCTTTTCTCAGACGAAAGCCGATACTGTGTTTCCACGGCAAATGGCAGAGTGAGAGTTTGGCGAAGACGTGGGGAATGCTACTCAGATGACTGTGTGATGGAAAGAGACTCGTGGGGTGGTCCAAACATCATGGTATGGGGGTGCTATTGCTCTCAATCACAAAGTCGGTCCTGTGGTGTTCCAGAATATTGGTCCAGGAAGAGGCAATGGTGTCGCAGCTGCTCGCTACATCGATCAAGTCCTCAGACCTCACGTTGTGCCACATTTTGGACGTCACGGAAATCATGTCTTCCAGCAGGACAACGCCCGTGCCTACACTGCCAGAGCAACAAGGGACTTCCTGCAACAGAATAGCATCCAAACCATGCACTGGCCTGCGCCCAGCCCCGATTTAAACCCGATAGAGCACTTGTGGGACGAGGTTCAAAGAAGACTGAATGACGTTCGACCAAGGCCGACAACTGCAGCTCAACTCATTTATGCGTTTCTCAGAGTGTGGGCCCAAGTGACAAATGCCATCATCAACTGATTAATCCACTCCATATACAGACGATGTATGGCTGTCAACGCTCACGGGGGTCACACAAGATACTGATTTTGACCTCCCTTGTTCTCACCTGGTCTTGTGTTTTTCTTATTCAGAACATTTCACATTATTGTTTGAACTGTGGTGACCATACCTGTAATGTTTCATGTTGATCCTAAATCTCAATTCATGTTGATCATGACTTGAAAATATAGCCTCCAAAATATTGATTCTGACTGACGTTTATTTTGCTGTTCAGTAATAATAATAATAATAATACATTTATTTTATATAGCGCTTTTCAAGAAGCCCAAAGACGCTTTGACAGAGTACAAAAAACAAGTGCAAAAAGACAAAAATCAATCGGTAAATAAATCAAAGCAAAAGGAAGGAGAAGGAGAAGAGATAGTCAGGGGTTAAATGCTGTGGGTTAAATGTTGAATGCAGTGTTGAACAGGTGGGTCTTGAGTGATGTTTTGAATGTGTTGAGTGAGGAGGAGTCTCTGATGGTGTGAGGTAGTGAGTTCCAGAGGGTGGGAGCAGCGATGGAGAAGGCCCTGTCCCCCCAGGATCTGAATTTGGTCCGGATTGGGGGGGGTCAGGAGGTTGGTACCAGCAGAGCGGAGGTTGCGGGTGGGAGTGTGTCTGGAGAGGAGGTCAGCCAGGTAGGATGGGGCCAGGTTATGGAGGGCTATGTAGGTCAAGAGTAGGATTTTGTACTGGATTTTCTGGGGGATGGGGAGCCAGTGAAGCTTGTAAAGGACAGGGGTGATGTGGTCACGGGTCCGGGAATGGGTGAGTACACGGGCAGCGGAGTTCTGAATGTATTGGAGTTTATTGGTGATTATTGAGGGTGAACCATAGAGGAGGCTGTTGCAGTAGTCCAGACGGGAGGTGATGAAGGCGTGGATGAGGGTTTCTGCAGCCGTGGAGGAGAGGGATGGATGGAGACGGGCGATGTTTTTCAGGTGAAAGAAGGCTGTCTTTGTGATCTGTTTAGTGTATTTGTCGAAGGAGAGGGTTTGGTCAAAGATGATGCCAAGATTCCGGATGTGAGGGGAGGTGGATACTGGGAAACCGTCGATGTTGAGGGCAAAGTTATGGGTGGATTTGGTGAGCGTTTTTGGGCCAATGATGATTATTTCAGATTTATCATAGTTAAGTTTGAGGAAGTTGATTTGAAGCCAGGATTTTATTTCAGTGATGCAGTTTGTCAGGATAGAGTGGGTGGCGGTGGAGATGGACTTGGTGGAGATGAAAAGCTGGATGTCATCGGCGAAGCAGTGGAATTGGAGACCATGACGGCGGATTAAGTGACCAAGGGGGGACAGGTACAGGATGAAGAGGAGGGGGCCAAGAACTGAACCTTGGGGGACACCTTGGGGGAGGGGAGCAGTGGGGGATTTGCAGTTATTGATGGAGATGAACTGGCGTCTGACAGAGAGGTATGATTTGATCCAAGAGAGGGCATTGCCGGTAATGTTAAAGGTGGTTTCAAGTCGGGTGAGGAGGATGGTGTGATTGATGGTGTCAAAGGCGGCGCTGAGGTCGAGGAGGATGAGAATGTTGAGGTTGCCAGCGTCAGAGGAGAGGAGAAGGTCATTGGTGATTTTGAGGAGAGCAGTTTCAGTACTGTGGTTGGAGCGGAATCTGGATTGGAATGTTTCATACAGGTTATTGGCAGAGAGGTGATGTTTGAGTTGAGTGGCTACAGCGCGTTCCAAAACCTTTGACAGAAAGGGTAGGTTGGAGATGGGTCTGAAGTTATTTAGGGTGTCAGGGTTGAGTCCAGGTTTTTTCAGAATGGGGGTAACAGCCGCAATTTTGAGTGATGGTGGAACGATGCCTGTAGACAGGGAGGAGTTTATTGTTGCAGTGATAAGTGGAGAGAGAGCAGGAAGGGAGGCCTTGACAAAGCTGGAGGGGATGGGGTCAAGAGTGCATGTGGCAGTTTTCATTCCTATGAGGAGTTCAGAGAGGTCAGTAGGGGAGACTGGGGAGAATTGAGACAGGGGTTGGCAGGATAAGGGGGGGCAGGTGGTTTGAGGGGGAGCGGGTGCGGTGGTGGTTAAGCTGTTGTAGATGTTGTCAATTTTGCATTGGAAGAATGAAAGGAAGGAGATGCAGTTGTCTACTGTGAATGACTGGGTGGTGGTGTTCAGGGGGCTGAGGAGTTTGTTTATTGTAGAGAAGAGTGCTTTTGGGTTTCCGGAGCCAGAGTGGATAATTTGAGAGTAGTAGGCGGAGCGGGCGTGGGAGAGGGCATCTTTGTAGTGTTGTAGGTGGTCCTTGTAGGCTTGGGAGTGAATTGTGAGACCTGTTTTATTGCGGAGTCTTTCAAGTTGGCGAGCACGAGTTTTCATCGGGCGGAGTTCAGGGGTAAACCAGGGAGCAGAATGGGTGAAAGAAACTGTTTTGGTTTTTATAGGCGCAAGCTGGTCAAGGCAGGAGGAGAGAGTGTGGTTGTAGTAGTCAGTGAGGTCGAAGGGGTGTGGAGGTCAACGAAGGGAGAAGTGGACATTTTTTCAGAGAGGGTGTATGAGAATGAGGTAGGTGAAATAGCGTTTAGCTTATGGAAGTTGATAGTGCGATAATGCCTTGGTGCTGGGGTGGGGATGTTGATGGTCATAGTGATGGCTAAGTGGTCAGAGAGGGTGAGGTCGGAGCCAGAGAGATGGTGCAAAATTAATCCAGTAGAGCAGACAAGGTCCAGAATGTGACCACGGTTATGAATAGGAAAGTTGACATGTTGAGTGAGGTTAAAGCAGGTGAGTAAATCAGTGAAGTCAGTGGTTATTGTGGAGTCAGTGGAGTCCATGTGGATATTGAAATCACCAAGGAGGAGGATTGAGGGGGAGAGGGAACATAGCTGGGTCAGAAAGTAGGAGAAGTCAGACAGGAATGATGGGTGTGGTTTGGGAGGGTGGTAGACGACAGCCATGACTGACTGCGTGTGACCAGAGAGTTTAAAAGCCAGGTGTTCAAATGATGGAGCAGATGAGATGGAGATGAGGCTGGCCTTGATGTCTTGTCGGTGAATTACGGCAATTCCACCACCTCGGCCCTCCGAGCGTGGTTTATTGATGTAAGAATATCCATTGGGTGTAGTGAGGTTGAGTGAGAAGTAGTCCAGAGGTTGTTGCCAGGTTTCAGTGAGACAGTATACATTTTTTTTTTTTTCTGTTTAAAAAGTCAAATGTTTTCCGATTTCTCGGGATTTGTTTGAGTCGAGTCTTAAACTTTGTCAGCAGCAGTGAAAAATGATATCACAAAACGATGACATCATAAGAATAAATCGTAGAACGAGCCCAAAATGCTTTAGCTTTGTGAGGCCTCAAAGCACGGAACTTTTAAACATTAATAAAATCAAAACCTGAGTTCCCATAAACACACCAGTTTTTACGGCGTTGGGTAAAGCCGTCTGGAACAGTGTTTGTCTGTCCGTATGTATGTATGTCCTTCACAAAAGTACACCAATCAGAGCTGGGGATCTGGTCACATTACAGGGATGATGTGATGTGATTATGTCTGTGATGTCATTATGGTGTATGACGGCTGACTCCACACACCACCATTTTGATTTAAAATGCCATTCAGGACAAACATATTGTTGAACCTGTCATATATCAGAATCGCTATGCTCTACCTTTAGATTTTTCTTTCTGTGTGAAACACAAACAAACCGATTGTTTAAACGACCATCAAATATTGAAAGCATATGTGTTATGGGTCTTCCAACAATAGTACGTATAGACCTTAGGCTTCATCCCTTCATGGCTCGCCTTCGGGCCGTTTCGGACAAATTAGCCCAGGTTTCTTCATAAAGTAGTATCGTTTTCGTAATAATAATAATAATAATAATAATAATAATAATAACATAAATATAAATGATACAGTAAATATAATTGTAACACTGCAATCCCTTTGTCGTGACTGCAAAGTTACTGGATTGAAGCGCGTATGGTTCACTGATGACTCAAAACATATGGAATAAACCACTATCAGTGCAGTCTCTTTACTTCTATGGTAACAGACAGCCTAGAGACTAACACGACTTCAAAAATAATTTAACACTTACATTATTTTCTAACTGGTATCCCTATCCAGGTCATACTATCCTCTTCAATGAAGTATCAAACAAGTCCAGCTCCGCTGCTGGTAGACTTTCAATCTTGTTTTCTTCTTCTCAGGAAACAATCGCCTCTCCAAATATCCACACATGCACCCACTCATCTAACCACAACACCGATGCTTGCAACCTGCAGCGGTTCATGTACACCAGATGCCTTTGAGGCCTGAGAACCAACACTGAGAGAAAAAACAAAACCCATCAGAATTACCCTTTGGAACCCTGTATAATTATCCTTTATAAGCCTGTAGAATGACCCTTTCGAACTTTAGAACACTCTAGGATTCAATTCCAGGCAAGACAGCTCGGAGGTGAGTGTGGGAGCTTGGGACATGAAAGGGGAAAGAAAAAAGTGTGGTTACAAATAATACTCTTTGGTTATCGTCACCCCCCTCTTTACCATGTGTCATTTCTTGGCTTCATTGTCAACTGTGTTTGAAAATACTTGGGAGGGTAGCCCAATGCAGGGTGTGGTTTGCTGTCTGAATGTCGAAAACACAATGAACCGATGCAGTCTGATTATCACCTTCCTGATTGCATTTTTATTGTGACATTGTTTCTTATTTATGACATTTATTTAATGACAGCTTCACAAAAATTTTATTTTCTGCAGGAATGCTGAGTCTCAAGTATCAAATGTATCTGTTGAGGAAGAGCTGCTAGCTGGTGAGTTTTGAGAATTTATCTTTTCACCAAATAAATTATTATCTCCTTTACAAGAAGAGACACCTAAAAATGTTGTTGTTTTGTTTCTTTTTCAATTGCCGGTGGTGGCTGCTTGTTCCTCACGACAGTGACAAACTACTTCCTCTCATCACAGTAACCTTTCCCGTGCATGCTCCAAACTTTTTGTTTTGATCCTCCAGTAATGCCATGGTGGTGTTTTTGCTACTTCACTTCTTCTTTTTTTTTGTATACAATATCGAGGCTCGTGAAAGAGCCAACATTAATCACACAAAAAGTCAAACCGACACATAAAACACAAAATAAGGGGAGCGGTAGACATGATGGGGAGAGAGGGGGAAGGACACAAACACAACATTTGAGAACAGGGACATCGAGAGAAATGTGGGAGTGAGAGGGCTTCGGGGGAGGTGGGAGAGGGATAAAACATATGAACACTGCAAGGACTTCCAGGAAAGAAGTTGGAATTTCAAAAAAAAAAAAAGTGTATCTGGGGTGAATTAGCAGGGGTAGAAAAGATCAAGGTTTTGAATGGGGGAAGGTAAGAGATGGTGGTGAACAGCTGTTTGAAAGACCTGGAGGGATAAGTGGGATTGAATAGAGTGTGGGAGTTTGTTGCAGAGGTGAGAGAAAAAAGGAATGAAATAGTGAAGGTGAGCAGAGAGTATAGAATTTGGTAGTTTCACCAGAAGAGGGTTGCCTGCAGATCTTGTGCCTCCTGCAGGAATATTTGGGGTGCAGAGCACAGAGAGAGCTGGGGGAGCAAGGCCGGAGAGGAGTCGGTAGAAGACAGAAAGAGCACCGACCTGCCTGCGTTGAGTGAGTGAAAGGCCCTCGGAGTTAACTTCATCGCAGGAGATTCCAATGATTCTGAAAGCTTTGGTTTCAACAGCGTGAAGACGAGCTAGGTGTGAGGCAGGAGCACCGGCCCAGAGGGGAGAACAGTATTCCATTGAGCTGCGGATGAAAGCTTTGTATGTGGTGAGGAGCTCAGGTGTGCCAAGGAAGGACTTCACACGACGGAGGATGCCCAGTCGGCGACTGGCTTTGGAGGCCAGCTTTGAAATGTGGTTTTCCCAGGAAAGATCATGGCAGATAGTGAGACCCAAAAGCTTGATCGACAGAACTTTCGGTGGGTGAAGTTATTGTGTGCAACTTTGGTTGTTTCTCGGTGTTTATCTTTCATAAATTGATCGTCTGTTTGCCGTGTCGCGAGCAAGGCCTTTGCCGCGTCGCGAACGATTTGAAATCGAAGTTAAGTGATTGTTCCCATTTGTATTTTCGTTAAAACTGTATTTATTTATGGTGTTGTACGTATATTGTGTCCCGACGAAGATTTTTCGGTGCAAATCTTTCATACCTGTATTGAAAATCGTGTTAATTCGTGTCGTGTCTTGAGGCCTTGTACAGTGTACACTGCACAACCTTGAGGCTTTGTTTTTCTCTCAGCAGTCTGTCGTTTGTGATCCAATAACTTTCGTTCTCTGTATTCCCAGTCTTTTCACCCATAGCATACTTCCTTGTGTAAATCTCAACTCAAAAAAAAAAAAAAAAAAACATTTCCTTCTCTGTTCTCATTCGTTTATTCATTCTTATTCGTTCGTTCGTTCTTCGACCACGTGTTTCTCCCCCATTTCCCCAGATAGTTTTCACTGTTATTAACCTTCAATGTTTACACTTTCCCCTCAAGTTATGTATTCCGTCATATTTTATAACACCTTTTTCTTCTTCTTCTTTAAAAGGCTGCTTTCGACTTGCTCACCAAATCAATTCATCCCAAAAAAAATATCCATCTCCTATAGTGCCTTTTTTCTACATTCCCTAAACTCTCCTGCACTCCATCCTCCATCCAGCGTCCTTAAACGTATTTTTAACTCGAAGGTCACAAGAAACTCATTTTGCAATAAATGTTCGTTTCCCATAAATCGTGCACTTTCTAAAATCCAATCTCACCCCTCCCCTCCAAATCTTCCCCATCACCCCTCCCCTCCAAATCTTCCCCATCACCCATCCCTTTCAAATCTCCCCCCTTGCCCCCTCCCTCCTAAACTACCCCCTCACCCCTCCCTGCCAAAACGCCCCCTCGCCCCTCCCCTCCTAGACTCCTCCCTCACCCCTCCCCTCCAAATCTCCCCCATATCCCATCCCTTTCAAATCCCTCCCCTTGTCCCTTCCCTCCCAAACTCCCCCCTCACCCCTCCCCTTCAAATCTCCCCACCCTCATTGCTTCTCAATTTCCCCCCTCACACTCCCCCTCCTCAAAGCGTCCTCCCCGCTTCTTCCCCCTTCCAACTCTCACCTCCATCTCCCCCAACCTTCTGCCTCGCTCTTCCCCCTCCTCAAATAACACCTCATTGTGCCTCACCCAATCACCATCAAACCTTTTGTCCGCCCCATCCTTCCCTTTCTCCGAGCTATTCTGAAATCTCTGACACACCTTCAACAGCTCTCCCTACCTCTTCCACCTCTTCCACATCTTACCCTACCCCTCCTCCCCCCTGTTCGGTATCTGATGCTCCCCCTTCCTCTTCATTAACGGTATGGACCTCAAACATCCGGGGCCTTCGTTCAAACTTAACTGATCTCTCCATACAGGTTGCTTCTGTCAAACCAGACGTGATCTGCTTAACAGAAACTTTCCTCCTTTATGATGTCTCTGATTCCTTAGTATCTCTCCCGGGCTACTCCCTCCTCCGGTATGATAGACCTGAGCCTCGTCCTGGAGGTGGGGTTGCTATCTTTATCAAAAACTCTCTTCCTCACTCACCCTGCACTGCACTCTCTCCACCTCACCCCCAGGAATACCTCTGGCTACGGCTTCCCCTTCGCTCCCACCTCTTGTTCATATGTGTGTTGTACCGTCCACCAAACAGTGATGACTCCATCTACATCTCGCTGTCTGATAATATGGACCAACTTCTATCTACTCATCCCAACTCTCTCTTCCTCATATGTGGTGATTTCAACTGTCATCATGCCAGTTGGCTGGGTGTGGGTACCTCTCTCACCAGCCATGGCTCCTCAGCAAAGGACTTCTGCGACTCACTGGGACTGACACAATCTGTCAATTTCCCGACCCGGATCTCAGTCAACGGAACATCTTCTCTTCTGGACTTGGTTATGACTAACTTCCCTGAAAATGTCTGCTGTTCTTCTTCTGCTCCAATCGGATCATCTGATCATGTCCTTGTTAAAGTGGACATCTCTCTGACCATCCTCAGGGAGCCTGCTCAGCGTCGACGAGTCTGGCATTTCACTCAGGCCAACTGGCACGGTCTTCAAGCAGCCATCAATCATCTGGACTGGTCTCCCATCTCTACCACCTCTGACATCAACTCATCCTGGGAATTCTTCCAAAGTAAATTGCTCTCTCTCATGCACAGATTTATCCCATCTCGTCTTCAGTTGTCATACCCTTCCTCCCGTCCATGGTACACGGAATCTTGTGGTTAGGCTGTTGCCCAGAAACAACTTGCCTTCGTCTCCTGGAAAGCAAATCCAACTGAAGGAAATCTCATTTCCTTTCACAAAGCCCGAAACAAGTGTGTGTCCACCCTCAGGAGAGCCAGGAAACAATATCTCTCCGTTCTCAAGACCGAACTCTCTTATCTGTCTCCCTCTTCCAAATCCTGGTGGCGTCTGGTCAAATCCGTTTCTGGTGTTTGTTCCCCCTCCATCCCCTCCCTTACCTCAAACGGCTACACAGCTGACTCCGCACGTGAAAAAGCTGCATGCCTCAACTCTGTGTTTGCCTCTAAATCTTGTGTCCCAAACCCATCCCTCTCTGTACCCACCATACCCAGTCGTACCCTGCTGCTCCTGGACTCCGTGTCCTTTCCTCCTGACAAGGTGGAAAAGTTTCTGTCAACCCTCGACTCTGATTCTGCAACTGGACCCGACGGCATCAGCCCACGGGTCCTAAAATCCTGCTCTGCCGCTCTATCTCACCCTCTCTCTGTTCTCTTCACCCTCTCTTTTGCTCAAGGTCAACTGCCATCTGCTTGGAAATCAGCCAACATCACCGCTTTGCACAAAAAAGGTGCAAAAACAGATCCTAGCAACTACAGACCAATCAGCCTTCTCCCAATTATCAGCAAAGTCATGGAATCCATCATTGCTTCGGATATGAAATCTTTCCTCTTCTCCAATGGCTTGATCTCTGACCATCAATTTGGTTTCAGACCAGGTCACTCTACTCTGGACATGCTGCTTCTGCTGTCTCAACAATGGATGGAGGTCCTCAATGCCAAACAGGAAATTAGAGCTGTCTCCCTCGACATATCACGTGCCTCGAGGTCTGGCACCCCGCTCTGCTCACCAAACTCTCCTCCTTTGGTATCCATGGAAATCTCCACGCATGGCTGGCGGACTTCCTCTCTAGTCGTCGTCAACGTGTGGCCCTGAATGGGTTTCTCTCATCTCCTCTTCCTGTTCAGGCTGGAGTTCCCCAAGGCAGTGTTCTGGGCCCCGTGCTTTTTCTGGTCTTCATCAATGATCTCTCTGACTCTCTTGAAAATCCTCTCTATCTCTTTGCTGATGACTCCACTCTCTGCCGCTCCATTCCTCTTCCCTCAGATCAGCAGTCTGCAGCCTCCTCACTCTCTGAAGACTTGGACAAAATCACAGACTGGTCAAACAAGTGGAACATGTCTTTCAATCCTGACAAATCTCACACTCTTACTATGTCTCTCCGAAAAGATCGACTGGACAACCCTCCCATCTACTTTCTCAACAATCCTCTCCAAGAAGTTCTGTCGCTGAAGCTTTTGGGTCTCACTATCTGCCATGATCTTTCTTGGGAAAACCACATTTCAAAGCTGGCCTCCAAAGCCAGTCGCCGACTGGGCATCCTCCGTCGTGCGAAGTCCTTCCTCGGCACACCTGAGCTCCTCACCACATACAAGGCTTTCATCCGCAGCTCAATGGAATACTGTTCTCCCCTATGGGCCGGTGCTCCTGCCTCACACCTAGCTCGGCTTCACGCTGTTGAAACCAAAGCTTTCAGAATTATTGGAATCTCCCGCGATGAAGCTATCTCTGAGGGCCTTTCACTCACTCACCGCAGGCAGGTAGGTGGTCTTTCTGTCTTCTACCGACTCCTCTCCGGCCTTGCACCCCCAGCTCTCTCTGTGCTCTGTCCCCCAAATATTCCTACAGGTCGCACAAGATCTGCCAGCAACTCTCTGATGGTTAAACTGCCGAAATCTCGGCTCTCTGCTCACCTTCACTCTTTCATTCCTCTTTTCTCCCGCCTCTGGAACAAACTCCCTCACTCCCTTCAATCCCACCCCTCCCTCCAGGTCTTTAAAACAGCTGTTCACCACCATCTCTTATCTTCCCCCATCCAAAACCTTGATCTTTTCTACCCCCGCTAATTCACCCCAGATCCACCTTGTTTGAAATTCCAACTTCTTTCCTGGAAGTCCTGGCAGTGTCCATATGTTTTATACCTCTCCCACCGCCCCCTTCCCATGCCCCCCCCCCCCAAAGCCCTCGCCCTCTCTCAGATCTCTCGATGTCTCTCGGTCCCTGCTCTCAAATGTTGTGTTTGTGTCCTTCCCCCTCTCTCCCCATCTTGTCTACCGCTCCCGATGTTATATGTTTTATGTGTCGGTTTGTCTTTCTGTGTGATTAATGTTCGCTCTTTCACGAGCCTAGATCTTGTATACAAAAAAAAAAAAAAAAAAAAACTTCTTGGAGAGGATTGTTGAGAAAGTAGATGGGAGGGTTGTCCAGTTGGTCTTTTTGGAGAGACATAGTAAGAGTGTGAGATTTGTCAGGATTGAAAGACATGTTCCACTTGTTTGACCAGTGTGTGATTTTGTCCAATCTGCAGAGAGTGAGGAGGCTGCAGACTGCCAATCTGAGGGATGAGGATTGGAGCGGCAGAGAGTGGAGTCATCAGCAAAGAGATAGAGAGGATTTTCCAGAGTCATTCCGAGAGAGATTTTCCAGAGAGATTTTCCAGAGAGATCATTGATGAAGACCAGAAAAAGCACAGGGCCCAGAACACTGCCTTGGGGAACTCCAGCCTGAACAGGAAGGGTAGATGAGGGAAATCCATTCAGGGCCATACGTTGACGGCGACCAGAGAGGAAGTCCACATGCCATGCGTGGAGATTTCCATGGATACCATAGGAGGAGAGTTTGGTGAGCAGAGCTCGGTGCCAGACCGTATCGAAGGCACGTGATATGTCAAGGGAGACAGCTCTGATTTCCTGTTAGGCATTGAGGACCTCCATCCATTTTTGAGACAGCAGAAGCAACATGTCCAGAGTAGAATGACCTGGTCTGAATCCAAATTGATGATCGGAGATCAAGCCATTGAAGAAGAGGAAGGATTTGATATCCGAAGCAATGATGGATTCCATGACTTTGTTGATAATTGGGAGCAGGCTGATTGGTCTGTAGTTGCAAGGATCTGTTTTTGCACCTTTTTGTGTAAAGCAGTAATGTTTGCTGATTTCCAAGATGCTGGCAGAAGACCTTGAACAAAAGACAGGGTGAAAAGAACAGAGAAAGGGTGAGATAGAACGGCAGAGCAGGATTTTAAGACCCGTGGGCTGATGCCGTCTGGTCCAGTTGCAGAATCAGAGGTGAGGGAGGGGATGGAGGGGGAACAAACACCAGAAACAGATTTGACCAGATGCCACCAGGATTTGGAAGAGGGAGACAGATAAGAGAGTTCAGTCCTGAGAACGGAGAGATATTGTTTCCTGGCTCTCCTGAGGGTGGACACACACTTGTTTCAGACTTTGTGAAAGGAAATGAGATTTCCTTCCGTTGGATTTGCTTTCCAGGAGACGAAAGCAAGTTGTTTCTGGGCAATAGCCTCACCACAAGATTCCGTGTACCATGGACAGTAGGAAGGGTATGACAACTGAAGACGAGATGAAGACCATTAGTTCTTTGCTTTTCACTTTCATTCACTTTTGTGTTGACAATAATGAGACTTCAACACACTGTAAATCACATGTACTCGTCCACCTGCATCCGAGTTCTGTATTCGCCAAATGTCGTGTTATCGGAAGAATTCTCGTCAGTTGTTTGCGTCAACCTGAGTCTACGAGATTCCAATTGTGATTGGTACACAGACTACGCAGATAACACCCTGCCGTTCCTCCTCGTTTGACCATTTGTGTATTGGTATCAGCCCTTCCTGCAATCACCTGTGCTTAATTAAACGATGCATTTGTGAGTGGTTTGGTTCTGCCCAAATGTTTGCCGACAAGATCATGAATGTTGATGGTGAAAGGACTATGTTGAGGCTTACCTGTTGACTACTTGTCATCACACAAAATGTGCATGTTTATCATGTTGTTTTAAAGGTGTTTGACTTTGGATGAGTTTATTATGCCAGATTAACTTGTGCTCCACCATCTTGTTTCCCTTCAGTAAAGTTGATCGACATCCTGACAAAAGATCCACAACCATCACCGAGTGGGCTTCATTTTGGAGTATGTGGAAGCAGGTGAGGTTTCGGATGTCATTTTGCTGAAAATCCACTGTTTGTGTCAATCAAGTCCAATTTTACTTGAGTGGCTAAATAAGTTAGTAAGTAGTAAACATGAATTATGGTGTCCTGATTGTTGGACCATCTATTTCAGTTC
>NW_027617267.1:2500-131000 GCF_964187855.1 Myxine glutinosa | reverse complement strand
AGAGAGAAATATGAAGGATATGAAAGAGATATGAGAGAGATATGAGGGATATGCGAGAGATATGAGGGATATGCGAGAGATATGAGGGATATGCGGGATATGCAAGAGATATGAGAGATATGAGAGATATGAGAGAGATATGAGGGATATGAGAGATATGAGGGATATGCGAGAGATATGAGGGATATGCGGGATATGCAAGAGATATGAGAGATATGAGAGATATGAGAGAGATATGAGGGATATGAGGGATATGCGAGAGATATGAGAGAGATATGACGGATATGAAAGAGATATGAGGGATATGAAAGAGATATGAGGGATATGCGAGAGATATGAGGGATATGAGGGATATGAGAGATATGAGGGATATGAGGGATATGAAAGATATGAGGGATATGAAAGAGATATGAGGGATATGCGAGAGATATGAGGGATATGCGGGATATGCAAGAGATATGAGAGATATGAGAGAGATATGAGGGATATGAGAGATATGAGGGATATGCGAGAGATATGAGGGATATGCGGGATATGCAAGAGATATGAGAGATATGAGAGATATGAGAGAGATATGAGGGATATGAGGGATATGCGAGAGATATGAGAGAGATATGACGGATATGAAAGAGATATGAGGGATATGAAAGAGATATGAGGGATATGCGAGAGATATGAGGGATATGAGGGATATGAGAGAGATATGAGGGATATGAAAGAGATATGAGGGATATGAAAGAGATATGAGGGATATGAAAGAGATATGAGAGATATGAGAGATATATGAGAGAGATATGAGGGATATGAGAGATATATGAAAGATATATGAGGGATATGAGAGATATATGAAAGATATATGAGGGATATGAGAGAGATATGAGGAATATGAGAGATATGAGAGATATATGAAAGAGATATGAGGGATATGAGAGAGAAAGAGTGAGAAATAGAGAGAAGCATCATTGAAGAAGCTTGTTTGAACTCACCATTTTCAATGGAGTGAAAAGGGTCTGCACAAGGTCCTCTGATCCTGGATTAGTGATCTGACCTCTGAGGCGACCCTAAAATAACAAGTAGAATTGGGTAAACTGTTTGTAAACAAATTGTTTAGATCCACCATCTTGGAGAGATTGATTGTGATGGATCAATGATGTGGAGAAATTACTGTCGTGTTAAAAGCTACATCTAACTCACCAATATGGCTCATATAACACATTTTTAGCCCTCCTCCCCCGCCCCAATAAACACTCTCGTCAATCCTACTGCAAAGAACAACAAAGGCCTCCATGTGAAAATGTTGACACTTACCAGCAGATTGAATGCGAACTTGAATTTTTGCAAAATGTCGACAAACTCTTCTTTTGGTGGTGGTTTTGCACGAATGGTTAGTAGTCCATCTGCAAATCAGGGGTTAAAGTGTCACGATTGTTCATGCGTGTTTGAGTATTTATATGGTTTCTGAATCCATCAGACTTTCGAATGTTAATCCAAAGATCTATACTGACCACCACCTGAAAGTAGCAAGTGTTAATGATTGTGGAGTGTGTGTGCGTGTGTGTGGTGTGTGTGTGTGGTGTGTGTGTGTGTGTGTGTGTGTGTGTGTGTGTGTGTGGTGTGGTGTGTGTGTGTGTGTATGTGTGTGTGTGTGCAGGTTGTATATTATCTCCATATATGCGCTTCAGAAGGTGGAACAGAGTCCTTCCAGGGCTCCAAGTATCCTCCATTTTGGTAAGGGATCACTATATTCATGAATCAAGCAGTGAGTGAACCAAGGTGTGTGTGTTTATGTGTTTGTTTGTGTATCACTGTACTCCCACCTCCTCGGGACTTCTTCCTTTTCCCCTTTTTTTGCTTGCTGAGTAATTTGTAGGCCTCGGCAGACCCCTGCAGATTCTTCACAAAATCCTCAATATCATCAAATATATGGTTCAGAATATCCTGTGAAGGTTTTGATCAGAGTTAATTATTTATGTTTGAATGGTATTTAATGGACCAGCCAGCAAAGACGGATTAGTCCAATTATGGCTCAGTGCCAATGCATTTGTTGTCAATGTCCAATATTGGCTAAAGTTCAAAAAACAGGAATTAAAAGGTAATGACTGACCAATATTAGCCCAATCTGTCAATGCTGACTAGCTGCCGATATTTACCCGGTATCACGATATTTATCCAGTTTCACAATACTCACCAGTATCACGATATTTACCGGTATCATGATATTTACCGGTATCATGATATTTACTGGTATCATGGTATTCACCCAGTATCATGATATAAACCGGGATCATGATATTTACCCATATCAAGATATTTACCTGGTATCACGAGATTCACACAGAATCACACTATTCAACTGGTATCACCATATTCACATGGTATCATGATATTTACACGTATCTCAATATTTGCCAGTATCATGGTATTGACCTGATATCATGATATTCACCCAGTATGTTTTGCTATGCATTATGTTTTGCACTCTGTCAAAGCGTCTTTGGGCTTCCTGAAAAGCGCTATATAAAATAAATGCATTATTATTATTATTATTATCATGATATTGATCTGATATCACGATATTCACCCAGTATCATGCTATTCCACTGGTATCACGATATTTACCTGGTATCATGATATTCAACTGGTATCACAATATTTAGCTATATCTTGCTATTTACCCAGTATCATGATATTCACCTGATATAACGATATTCACCCGGTATCATGCTATTCCAATGGTATCACGATATTTACCTGGTATTATGATATTCAACTGATATCACGATATTTAGCCATGTCATGCTCTTTACTCAGTATCATGATATTCACCTGATAAAACGATATTCACCCGGTATCATGCTATTCCACTGGTATCACGATATTTACCTGGTATCATGATATTCACCCGGTATCACACTATTCAACTGGTATCAACCTATTCACATGGTATCACAATATTTAGCCAGTATCACGATATTCAACTGGTATCATGCTATTCAATTGGTATCATGCTATTTACCCGGCATCACGATATTTACCGGTATCATGATATTTACCCGGTATCACGCTATTCAACTGATATCATGATATTCAACTGATATCACACTCTTCAACTGGTATCATGCTATTTACCTGGTAAATATCACGATATTCACCCGGTATCACGATATTCACCTGGTATCATGAGATATTTACCTAGTATCACAATATTCACCTGGTATCACGATATTCACCTGGTATCACGAGATATTTACCCGCTATCACGATATTCACCCAGTATCATGAGATATTTACCCGGTATCACGATATTCTCCCGGTATTATGAGATATTTATCTGCTATCACAATATTCACCCAGTATCACGATGTTCACTGGGTACCACGTTTATTCACCCGGTATTACGATATTCACCCGGTATCTCGAGATATATACCCAGCATCACGATATTCACCCGGTATCACGACATTTACCCAGTGTCACGATATTCACCCAGTATCACGATATTCACCGGGTACCACGTTTATTCACCCGGTATTACGATATTCACCCGGTATCATGATATATTTACCCGGAATCATGATGTACACCCGGTATCACGAGATATTTATCCGGTATCACGATATTTACCCGGTGTCACAATATTTACCCGGTATCACGATATTTATGCGGTATCACGATATTTACCCAGTATCACACTATTTACCCGCTATCACAAGATATTTGCCCGGTATCACGAGATATTTACCAGGTATCACGATATTCACCCAGTATCACAAGATATTTACCCGGTATCACGATATTTACCCGGTATCACGATATCTACCCGGTATCACAAGATATTTACCCGGTATCACGAGATATTTACCCGGTATCATGACATTTACCCGGTATAACGATATTTAACTTGTATCACGATATTGACCCGGTATCACGATATTTACCCTGTATCACGATATTTATCCGGTATCGCAACATTTACCCGGTATCACGAGATATTTACTCATATCATATTTACCCGGTATCACGATATTTACCCAGTAGGGGAGAGTGGGGTAAGTTGAGCCTAAGGGTAAGTTGAGCCACCCCATGTTTCTTGGAAATTGAAATATTTGAAGGTGTGAGAGCGCCATCTATACTTTCATAGCAACAGTCTTTCTTCCTGAGTACACATGCAGAGGAATATGAAGCAGGGGTATGTAAGATCTAATGAAATTTGTATTTTTTTCAGAATTTCCCAAACTTTGAGGTATGGTGTTTTGAGGGTGATAACAATAGAATTAATGGAAGCTTAATGAATTGTTTATGTAGTAATGTGAACATGAATGGTGTAGATTATTTACCTGAGAGTATGAATTGTAAATTGAATCAATACGTGAAATGAGCATGTTTATATTCAAAGTGGCGCCCGTGGGGTAAGATGATCAATTGGGTCGGGTCAAGTTGAGCCATGGCTCATCTTACCCCATGAACATGTGTGCAAGATAAAGTTACTGCTTTATACGCAAGTTGGAGTTGAAAACTGTAGTTCTTGTAACACTGATACTTGTGTATAGATCTAAATCCTATTCCTAAGAATGATTTATGTAAATATTTTTGCATTAATCACAGGTAAATGGAAAAATGCTTTGGGACTATAAAAGGAAGACAGCACGTGGTTGTTCTTCATAATTATTTGAAATACAAACCAGTTCATCAGCATATCTGACTGATAAATCTTGACGATTACATATGTATGAACATTCAGCCAAAGTTTACTGATAATTCATGTGTCTTACCAATAAATCAGAACACAATACATGTATAATTATTTCAGTTCAAACTGTTAAATTTCATTAGATCAATTACATCATGTTACTTTGTAATAGACACGAGGTGCTTCTTACATGTGCATAAATTTCACACAAGGGAAAGGACCATTTATCAAGTTTCAATTATTGAACTGAAAAATCTGATCTGAAAAACGTGAACATTTACAGGAAACTACTTTGTCTTATTTTGCATTGTTAAAGCTATAAGCAACAGCTTTTGCGTGATTGTTAAAAAAATGTGTATTCATTAATACTTCATGCATTCCCAGTTTCAATGGGTTTTCTCAGTGTTTTATCAATATAATAAGCTTTTCCAGTGTATCTGGACTTAAACTTTTTGTCTCAAACTTGTTTTATTGCTGTTCTGTCCTGTATTGAGCCGGTGAATTTGATGGGACACAAAATGTTTCATGCTGTGTTTTTCTTGTGGCTCAACTTACCCACTGGCTCAAGTTACCCCGAACCCATGATCAACTTGCCCCATCATTGGGGCAAAATGAGCCATTAGACAACTTTTTTTTGAAGGCCTCTGCTAATTAATTACATGAAAATGAAATGGTAACATGTGTATGAGGGGAGAAGCAAGTATTTACACCATCATAATCACTATGGCTCTGATGCACAGCACTTTATATTTGATGTCCAGAAGGGCATTACTGAAAAATGGCTCATCTTACCCCACTCTCCCCTATCACGATATTCACCCGGTATCACGAGATATTTGCCCGGTATCACGATATTTACCCGGTATCACAATATTCACCCGGTATCACGATATTCACCCGGTATTACGACATTCACCTGGTATCACGATATTCACCCGGTATCACGAGATATTTACCCGATATCACGACATTCACCCGGTATCACGATATTCACCCGGTATCACGAGATATTTACCCAATATCACGACATTCACCCGGTGTCACAATATTCACCCGGTATCACGATATTCACCCGGTATCACGAGATATTTACCCGGTATCACGACATTCACCCGGTGTCACGACATTCACCCGGTGTCACGATATTCACCCGGTGTCACGATATTCACCCGGTGTCACGATATTCACCCGGTATCACGATATTCACCCGGTATCACGAGATATTTACCCGATATCACGAGATATTTACCCGAATATCGGCATCACGATATTCACCCGGTATCGCAAGATATTTACCAGGTATCACGATATTCACCCAGTATCATGAGATATTTACCCGGTATCATGACATTCACCCGGTATCACAAGATATTTACCCAGTATCATAACATTCACCCGGTATCATCACATTCACCCGGTATCACGAGATATTTACCCGGTATCATGATATTCACACGGTATCACGAGATATTTACCCGGTATCACGATATTCACCCAGTATCATGAGATATTTACCTGGTATCACGACATTCACCCGGTGTCACAATATTCACCGGGTACCACGTTTATTCACCCGGTATCACGAGATATTTACCAGGTATCATGAGATATTTACCCAGTAACACGATATTCACCCGGTATCACGACATTCACCCAGTATCACGAGATATTTTCCCGGTATCATAACATTCACCCGGTATCATCACATTCACCCGGTATCACGATATTTACCCGGTATCACGCTATTCAACTTGTATCACGATATTCACACAGTATCAGAGGAACACTAACAAACAAACCCTGCATATTTAGGCTAAATCCCTAAGGTTCCAAAAATCATACTTCGAGTTTGAAAAGAAAGTAAACGATCACTTTGCACATCCACACACACAAACCCACTTTTACAACCACTAGTTGTGTTTCCAGGCATCGTGAGAGGCATTGCCGGTGAAAATGTAATCTGTACCGAGTTTTGCTCAAGGCTTCGTGCTCGCATTTCAGCAGGCTCTTCTTCTTCCGTGAAGAATGTCTCTCGATCAGCTGTTCCAGTAAAACACACACAAGGAATGTTAGCTCATTTTTGCAGCACAGGTGTTTCCTCATTACCTAGGTTACAAGTCAAACTGCTTCTAAACCGACATGTTTTCACCCATGTTTGTCTGTCTGTTTGCCTGTCTGTCTGTCAGCACGATATCTCACAAAGTTGTGGACGGATTCAGACAAAACTTGGTGTACAGGTTGGTTAGGTGACAAGAACAAGCCAATTCGATTTTGGTTAAGATCCGAATCCAGATCCGGCCTATTGGTGGGATACAAAACAAACTGTTCTGCCTGGCGGAGGTATGTGCTCCACCGAATGCAGTTCTATAGTTTTCCAGCTTTTACTGGAAATGTAAATCCATCGATGCTGGTGTGCACAGTGTCGTTTTTGTCAGTCGGTGTCAGGACCAGCCTATACCTCTTGCAGCGAATGCATATTGGACCAGGATTCAATTACAAATTCAACTGGCCGGTTGCACCATTGCTGCCATGTGGCTCTGTGGTGCTTACGCGGTGCTCTCGTAGGTCAGGGCAGGAATTTAGAATGTGGCCAAGACATCTGCACACAATGCGGCCTAGTCTTTTTGAAACGCACTGTGGGATATTTCACAACCACCAGTGAATGCATGTGCCAATACTTCCCTGCATCAATGGCGATGTTTCTGTAAGGCTGCACAATTACTCTCCCATTTAATTTTAATTTAAGGATAGAAATTGAAAAACAGCAAAATGGTAATCCTAATTCATAATATCATAACAATGCTAAACATAAATCATAACAGCAAAAAAATCCAAATAACCCCCCAAAAAACAGCAAAATGGGAACCTTAATTCATAGTATCATAACCATGCTTAACATAAATCATAACAGCAAAAAAACCCAAATAACCCCCCAAAAAATAACCCATAAGGCTAATCCAACTGAAGGAAATCTCAGTTCCTTCCACCAAGCTCGGAACAAGTGTGTGTCTACCCTCAGGAGTGCCAGGAAGCACTATCTCTCCTCACTCAAGAATGAACTCTCAAACCTGTCTGCTTCCTCCAAATCCTGGTGGCGTCTGGTCAAATCCGTTTCTGGTGTTTGTTCCCCCTCCATCCCCTCCCTTACCTCAAATGGCCACACAGTTGACATCGCACATGACAAAGCCGAATGCCTCAACTCTGTGTTCGCCTCGAAATCCTTAGTCCCAAACCCATCTCTCTCTGTTCCCACCTTTCCCAGTCGAACCCAACTGCTCCTGGACTCTGTGTCCTTCTCTCCTGACAAGGTGGAGGAGATTTTGTCAAACCTCGACTCTGATTCTGCAACTGGACCAGACGGCATCAGCCCACGGGTCTTAAAATCCTGCTCTGCCGCTCTATCTCACCCTCTCTCTGTTCTTTTCACCCTATCTTTTGCTCAAGGTCATCTGCCAGCATCCTGGAAATCAGCTAACATTACCGCTTTACACAAAAAAGGTGCAAAAACAGATCCTTGCAACTACAGACCAATCAGCCTGCTCCCAATTATCAGCAAAGTCATGGAATCCATCATTGCTTCGGATATGAAATCTTTCCTCTTCTCCAATGGCTTGATCTCTGATCATCAATTTGGTTTCAGACCAGGTCACTCTACTCTGGACATGCTGCTTCTGCTGTCTCAACAATGGATGGAGGTCCTCAATGCCAAACAGGAAATCAGAGCTGTCTCCCTTGACATATCAAGGGCCTTTGATACGGTCTGGCACCCAGCTCTGCTCACCAAACTCTCCTCCTATGGTATCCATGGAAATCTCCATGCATGGCTTGCGGACTTCCTCTCTGGTCGTAGTCAACGTGTGGCCCTGAATGGATTTCTCTCATCTCCCCTTCCTGTTCAGGCTGGAGTTCCCCAAGGAAGTGTGCTGGGCCCTGTGCTTTTTCTGGTCTTTATCAATGATCTCTCTGACTCTCTGGAAAATCCTCTCTATCTCTTTGCTGATGACTCCACTCTCTGCCGCTCCATTCCTCTTCCCTCAGATCGGCAGTCTGCAGCCTCCTCACTCTCTGAAGACCTGGACAAAATCACAGACTGGTCAAACAAGTGGAACATGTCTTTCAATCCTGCCAAATCTCACTCTCTTACTATGTCTCTCCGAAAAGATCGACTGGACAACCCTCCCATCTACTTTCTCAACAATCCTCTCCAAGAAGTTCTGTCACTCAAGCTTTTGGGTCTCACTATCTGCCATGATCTTTCTTGGGAAAACCACATTTCCAAGCTGGCCTCCAAAGCCAGTCGCCGACTGGGCATCCTCCGTCGTGCGAAGTCCTTCCTCGGCACACCTGAGCTCCTCACCACTTACAAGGCTTTCATCCGCAGCTCAATGGAATACTGTTCTCCCCTATGGGCTGGTGCTCCTGCCTCACACCTGGCTCGGCTTCACGCTGTTGAATCCAAAGCTTTCAAAATCATTGGAATCTCCCGCGATGAAGCTATCTCTGAGGGCCTTTCACTCACTCACCGCAGGCAGGTAGGTGGTCTTTCTGTCTTCTACCGACTCCTCTCCGGCCTTGCTCCACCAGCTCTCTCTGTGCTCTGTCCCCCAAATATTCTTACAGGTCGCACAAGATCTGCCAGCAACCCTCTGATGGTTAAACTGCCGAAATCTCGGCTCTCTGCTCACCTTCACTCTTTCATTCCTCTTTTCTCCCGCCTGTGGAACAAACTCCCACACTCCCTTCAATCCCTCTCCTCCCTCCAGGTCTTTAAAACAGCTGTTCACCACCATCTCTTATCTTCCCCCATCCATAACCTTGATCTTTTCTACCCCCACTAATTCACCCCAGATCCACCTTGTTTGAAATTCCAACTTATTTCCTGGAAATCCTGGCAGTGTCCATATGTTTATACCTCTCCCACCCCCCGCCCCTTCACATGCCTCCCCCCCTTCACATGCCTCCCCCCCCTTCACATGCCTCCCCCCCAAAGCCCTCTCCCTCCCACAGATCTCTCGATGTCTCCATGTCTCTCGGTCCCTGCTCTCAAATGTTGTGTTTGTGTCCTTCCCCCTCTCTCCCCATCTTGTCTACCGCTCCCGATGTTATTTGTTTTATGTGTCTGTTTGTCTTTCTGTGTGATTAATGTTCGCTCTTTCACGAGCCTCGATCTTGTATACAAAAAAAAAAACAAAAAAAAAAAAAACAGCAAAATGGGAATCTTAATTCATAATATCATAACAATGCTTAACACAAATCATGACAGCAAAAAAACCCAAATACCCCCCAAAAAACAACAAAATGGGAACCTTAATTCATAGTATCATAACAATGCTCAACATAAATCATAACAGCAAAAAAACCCAAATAACCCCCCAAAAACAGCAAAATGGGAATCTTAATTCATAATATCATAACAATGCTCAACAAAAATCATAACAGCAAAAAAACCCAAATAACCCCCCAAAAACAGCAAAATGGGAATCTTAATTCATAATATCATAACAATGCTCAACAAAAATCATAACAGCAAAAAAACCCAAATAACCCCCCAAAAAACAGCGAAATGGGAATCTTCATTCATAATATCATGACAATGCTAAACATCAATCATAACAGCAAAAAAACACAAATAACTCCCCAAAAACAGTAAAATGGGAATCTTCATTCATAATATCATAACAATGCGAAACAAAAATCATAAAAGCAAAAAAAACCAAATAACCCCCCAAAAACAGCAAAATGGGAATCTTCATTCTTAATATCACAATAATGCTAAACATAAATCAGAACAGCAAAAAAAACCAAATAACCCCCAAAAAACAGCAAAATGGGAATCTTAATTCATAATTTCATAACAATGCTAAACAAAAATCATAACAGAAAAAACCCAAATAAGCCCCCAAAAACAGCAAAATGAGAATCTTCATTCATAATATCACAACAATGCTAAACATAAATCATAACAGCAAAAAAAACTAAATAACCCCCCAAAAACAGCAAAATGGGAATCTTAATTCATAATATCATAACAATGGTAAACAAAAATCATAACAGCAAAAAACCCCCAAATAACCCCCCAAAAACAGCAAAATGGGAATCTTAATTCATAATATCATAACAATGGTAAACAAAAATGATAACAGCAAAAAACCCAAATAACCCCCCAAACAACAGCAAAATGGGAATCTTAATTCATAATATCATAACATTGCTAAATAAAAATCATAACAGCAAAAAAACCCCAAATAACCCCCCAAAAACAGCAAAATGGGAATCTTAATTCATAATATCATAACAACACCAAACATAAATCATAACAGCAAAAAAACCCAAATAACCCCCTGAAAAACAGCAAAATGGGAATCTTAATTCATAATATCATAACAATGCTCGACATAAATCATAACAGCAAAAAAACCCAAATAACCCCCCAAAAGACAGCAAAGTGGGATTCTTAATTCATAATATAATAACAATGCTTAACGTAAATCATAACAGCAAAAAACCCCAAATAACCCCCGAAAAACAGCAAAATGGGAATCTTAATTCATAATATCATAACAATGCTTGACATAAATCATAACAGCAAAAAAACCCAAATAACCCCCCGAAAAACAGCAAAATGGGAATCCTAATTCATAATATCATAACAATGCTTAACATAAATCATAACAGCAAAAAACCAAAATAACCCCCCAAAAAACAGCAAAATGGGAATCTTAATTCATAATACCATAGCAATGCTAAACATAAATCATAACAGCAAAAAAAACCCAAATAACCCCCCGAAAAACAGCAAAATGGGAATCTTAATTCATAATATCATAACAATGCTAAACATCAATCATAACAGCAAAAAAAAACAAATAACCCCCCCCATAAAAACAGCAAAATGGGAATCTTAATTCATAATACCATAACAATGCTAAACATCAATCATAACAGCAAAAACATCCAAATAACCCCCCAAAAAACAGCAAAATGGGAACCTTAATTCACAATATCATAACAATGCTTAACATAAATCATAACAGCAAAAAAACCCAAATAACCCCCCAAAAACAGCAAAATGGGAATCTTAATTCATAATATCATAACAATGCTTAACACAAATCATGACAGCAAAAAAACCCAAATACCCCCCAAAAAACAACAAAATGGGAACCTTAATTCATAGTATCATAACAATGCTTAACATAAATCATAACAGCAAAAAAACCCAAATAACCCCCCAAAAACAGCAAAATGGGAATCTTAATTTATAATATCATAACAATGCTCAACAAAAATCATAACAGCAAAAAAACCCAAATAACCCCCCAAAAACAGCAAAATGTGAATCTTAATTCATAATATCATAACAATGCTCAACAAAAATCATAACAGCAAAAAAACCCAAATAACCCCCCAAAAAACAGCGAAATGGGAATCTTCATTCATAATATCATGACAATGCTAAACATCAATCATAACAGCAAAAAAACACAAATAACTCCCCAAAAACAGTAAAATGGGAATCTTCATTCATATCATAACAATGCGAAACCAAAATCATAAAAGCAAAAAAACCCAAATAACCCCCCAAAAACAGCAAAATGGGAATCTTCATTCATAATATCACAATAATGCTAAACATAAATCATAACAGCAAAAAAAAAACAAATAACCCCCAAAAAACAGCAAAATGGGAATCTTAATTCATAATTTCATAACAATGCTAAACAAAAATCATAACAGAAAAAACCCAAATAAGCCCCCAAAAACAGCAAAATGAGAATCTTCATTCATAATATCACAACAATGCTAAACATAAATCATAACAGCAAAAAAAACTAAATAACCCCCCAAAAACAGCAAAATGGGAATCTTAATTCATAATTTCATAACAATGCTAAACGAAAATCATAACAGAAAAAAAACCAAATAACCCCCAAAAAACAGCAAAATGGGAACCTTAATTCATAATATCATAACAATGGTAAACAAAAATGATAACAGCAAAAAACCCAAATAACCCCCCAAACAACAGCAAAATGGGAATCTTAATTCATAATATCATAACATTGCTAAATAAAAATCATAACAGCAAAAAAACCCCAAATAACCCCCCAAAAACAGCAAAATGGGAATCTTAATTCATAATATCATAACAATGGTAAACAAAAATGATAACAGCAAAAAACCCAAATAACCCCCCAAACAACAGCAAAATGGGAACCTTAATTCATGATATCATAACATTGCTAAATAAAAATCATAACAGCAAAAAAACCCCAAATAACCCCCCAAAAACAGCAAAATGGGAATCTTAATTCATAATATCATAACAACACCAAACATAAATCATAACAGCAAAAAAACCCAAATAACCCCCCGAAAAACAGCAAAATGGGAATCTTAATTCATAATATCATAACAATGCTCGACATAAATCATAACAGCAAAAAAACCCAAATAACCCCCCAAAAGACAGCAAAGTGGGATTCTTAATTCATAATATAATAACAATGCTTAACGTAAATCATAACAGCAAAAAACCCCAAATAACCCCCGAAAAACAGCAAAATGGGAATCTTAATTCATAATATCATAACAATGCTTGACATAAATCATAACAGCAAAAAAACCCAAATAACCCCCCGAAAAACAGCAAAATGGGAATCCTAATTCATAATATCATAACAATGCTTAACATAAATCATAACAGCAAAAAACCAAAATAACCCCCCAAAAAACAGCAAAATGGGAATCTTAATTCATAATACCATAGCAATGCTAAACATAAATCAAAACAGCAAAAAAACCCCAAATAACCCCCCGAAAAACAGCAAAATGGGAATCTTAATTCATAATATCATAACAATGCTAAACATCAATCATAACAGCAAAAAAACCCAAATAACCCCCCAAAAAACAGCAAAATGGGAATCTTAATTCATAATACCATAACAATGCTAAACATCAATCATAACAGCAAAAACATCCAAATAACCCCCCGAAAAACAGCAAAATGGGAACCTTAATTCACAATATCATAACAATGCTTAACATAAATGATAACAGCAAAAAAATCCAAATAACCCCCCAAAAAACAGCAAAATGGGAATCCTAATTCATAATATCATAACAATGCTAAACATAAATCATCACAGCAAAAAAAAAACCCAAATAACCCCCCAAAAAACAGCAAAATGGGAACCTTAATTCACAATATCATAACAATGCTTAACATAAATGATAACAGCAAAAAAATCCAAATAACCCCCCCAAAAAACAGCAAAATGGGAACCTTAATTCATAATATCACAACAATGCTAAACATCAATCATAACAGCATAAAAAAAACAAATAACCCCCCGAAAAACAGCAAAATGGGAATCCTAATTCATAATATCATAACAATGCTAAACATAAATCATCACAGCAAAAAAAAAACAAATAACCCCCCGAAAAACAGCAAAATGGGAATCCTAATTCATAATATCAGAACAATGCGAAACATAAATCATCACAGCAAAAAAAAACCAAATAACCCCCCAAAAAACAGCAAAATGATAATTTTAATTCATAAAATCATTACAATGCTAAACTTAAATCATCACAGCAAAAAAAACACAAATAACCTCCAAAAAACAGCAAAATGGGAATCTTAATTAATAATATCATAACAATGCTAAACATAAATCATAACAGCAAAAAAATCCAAATAACCCCCCAAAAAACAGCAAAATGGGAACCTTAATTCATAATATCATAACAATGCTTAACATAAATCATAACAGCAAAAAAACCCAAATAACCCCCCCAAAAAACAGCAAAATGGGAATATTAATTCATAATATCATAACAATGCTTAACATAAATCATAACAGCAAAAAAACCCAAATAACCCCCCCAAAAAACAGCAAAATGGGAATATTAATTCAAAATATCATAATGCTTAACACAAATCATGACAGCAAAAAAATCCAAATAACCCCCCAAAATACAGCAAAATGGGAACCTTAATTCATAATATCATAACAATGCTTAACATAAATCATGACAGCAAAAAACCCCAAATAACCACCCAAAAAACAGCAAAATGGGAATCTTAATTAATAATATCAGAACAATGCTTAAAATAAATAATAACAGCAAAAAAACCAAAATTACCCCCCAAAAAACAGAAAAATGGGAATCTTAATTCATAATATGATAATGCTAAACATCAATCATAACAGCAAAAAAACCCAAATAACCCCCCAAAAAACAGCAAAATGGGAATCTTAATTCATAATACCATAACAATGCTAAACATAAATCATAACAGCAAAAAAATCCAAATAACCCCCCAAAAAACAGCAAAATGGGAACCTTAATTCATAATATCATAACAATGCTTAACATCAATCATAACAGCAAAAAAACCCAAATAACCCCCCCAAAAAACAGCAAAATGGGAATATTAATTCATAATATCATAACAATGCTTAACATAAATCATAACAGCAAAAAACCCCAAATAACCCCCCAAAAAACAGCAAAATGGGAATCTTAATTAATAATATCAGAACAATGCTAAACATAAATCATAACAGCAAAAAAATCCAAATAACCCCCCAAAAAACAGCAAAATGGGAACCTTAATTCATAATATCATAACAATGCTTAACATAAATCATAACAGCAAAAAAACCCAAATAACCCCCCCAAAAAACAGCAAAATGGGAATATTAATTCATAATATCATAACAATGCTTAACATAAATCATAACAGCAAAAAACCCCAAATAACCCCCCAAAAAACAGCAAAATGGGAATCTTAATTAATAATATCAGAACAATGCTTAACATAAATCATAACAGCAAAAAAACCAAAATTACCCCCCAAAAAACAGAAAAATGGGAATCTTAATTCATAATATGATAATGCTAAACATCAATCATAACAGCAAAAAAACCCAAATAACCCCCCAAAAAACAGCAAAATGGGAATCTTAATTCATAATACCATAACAATGCTAAACATAAATCATAACAGCAAAAAACCCGAAATAACCCCCCAAAAAACAGCAAAATGGGAATCTTAATTCATAATATCAGAACAATGCTAAACATAAATCATAACAGCAAAAAAACCCCAAATAACCCCCCAAAAAACAGCAAAATGGGAATCTTAATTCATAATATCAGAACAATGCTTTAGGGTGCCTTCACATACACGGATTATTCTTACGAGTCCTTACGGATCGCCAACTCGTAGTCAATCGCAAGCATCCGTAAATAACGGAAGATGATTTTTGACATGTCAAAAGTTGTTGCGAGTTGTGACGAGTTATCTACGGATACCAGCGAGTTATTTACGGATGCTTGCGATTGACTACGAGTTGGCGATCCGTAAGGACTCGTAAGAATAATCCGTGTATGTGAAGGTTGCATAACATAAATCATAACAGCAAAAAAACCCAAATAACCCCCCAAAAAACAGCAAAATGGGAATCTTAATTCATAATATCATAACAATGCTAAACATAAATCATAACAGCAAAAAAACCCAAATAACCCCCCAAAAAACAGCAAAACATGAGCACAGGTTCACACAAGCACATACACCTTGTTCCGAAGCAAAGATATTCCATAATGCCACCTTCTTCTGCACATCCATTTGGGTTATGGTAACAGGTGGGCGGGAGTCCAAGGAAGATGTTGATGAAGGGAGACTCGAGTCGTGTTCAGGCTTGAACGGTATGGGCCTGTTGAGAAGAAAGATGCAGGCTGTTGGGGATATAAACTAAAATTATTCTCTGTTGTTATAGGCATATTTATCATTGGTTGGCATTTGCTCATGGAAGGGGTTTTATATTTCCTGAAGGAAGGAAGAAGAAGAAGACCACTCTTTTTTGCATCTTCAGATGCATATGGCTGCAGCAACAGTTTCCTCGACTAGTCAGGAATTCATCCCAGTAAGCCGCCTCTCATTTTGCCGGCCTCGGAAGGATGACAGGCCAAGTATTAAGCCAAATGGTATTAATTCAACTCGTGGGGTCACCCTTGGGAATCCCAGGGCATGGAGGTGTATCGTTGCGACCGGTGCAGCCGTTTTTGCGGTACCCGGGACAATAACGTTAGGCGGGAGTCCAAACCTGAAAATGCTGGAGACCAAAGCTGAAATTGGAAAACAATATAGCCTATTTTACTCCAGGGGGTCCCAGGATTGCCCACCCAAATTTTGCTGCGGTCGGTTCAGCCGTTTTTGCGGTACCTGGGAAGGGACGGACGGACAGACAGACGGACAGATATTTGGTGAATTATAGTAAGATGGCATGACAGGGGCTCTAACTCAAGACCGTGAGATTCTAAGCGAGCCGCCTTAACCATTAAGACAACATCAGGCTTACTTCCTGAAGGACAAGGATCAAAATTTGATCAATGAAACACGAGGAACAAACAAGAAGGAGCAATCAGAGATTGCAAACCCTCACCAGGATGTGTTTTCAGTGGTTTTTAAGGCTTTGTGTTAAAACAAATATAGCGGCCGAACCACGTGACCGATGACGTCATCATCATTATTTTTCAAAACTAATTTATTCCTATATTATGCTCAAGAAATTTCATCTTCATAGGATGAAGTTTTGTACTTGTCGAGTGTATGAGGGATACGAGATGTCAGGCGAATGATGATTATGACGTCATAGGTCACGTGGTATTGACACCATCTTGGAAAAAACGAAAAAGTTTGCGCATATATATCTCCGAAACCGCCCCATGGAAAAAAAAGAAAGTTGGCCCATTGCAAACGACTTTCCATGGGGAATAACATATGTTAATGATGATGTCATAGGTGCCTTCATCCTGACGTCATAAATCGACAAGTAGAACGCTTGATCCGATTAGTGTGAAATTTCTTGAGCTTGATCTTGGTATAAATTACTCGAGAAAAAAAAATGGTGACGTTATCGGTCACATGGTTTTGCAGGCATATTTTTACAGTGTAGCCCGTAGGGCAATGACGTCTGGAACAGCATTTGGCTGTCCGTCCATTGTATGGATGTCCCTCACAAACGTCCACCAATCAGAGCTGAGGATCTGGTCACATGACAGGGGACCTTCCAGACAGACTCCGATCAGATGCTCTAACCATTACCCCACCGAGTCTGGTATATTTAGCATAGGACAAAGAAAATGGAATTGATCAGATATTCAAATTCACAGTTATTGAAATGGAGTTTAGCATGCTCGAGGAAAGTAATGTAAGTGGATGGAAGAGTGATGTCAAAGTGTGAACATTTCAGATGATATGGAGATGATGCCCAAGTGCTCAAACTGTATAATATTCCATTACGTTTATTTCCAAGGAAGATCTTATAGACATCTTTACCCACATTGTTGCAATACCTGAGCTTCTCTCTCTCACAAGTGTTTCCATTCTTGAATCCCGTTATAGCATTTTCAATGCTGTTCCGTACAGTTTCTGCCTGAGAATTGACACAAAACAAGTACAGTATGCAGGGCACACTACAGGCCTATAATATGGGTGGCCATGTGTGAAATTATATAAACTAGCAGAGGTACCCGGGGTTGCCGGGCGGGGGAGGAGAGGAGAGGGGAACGGGGGGGGGGGGGGGGGAGGAGGAGGAGGGGAGAGGAGGGGGACGGGAGGAAAGGGGGGGAGGAGAAAAGGGGAGGGGAGCAGTCAGAAGTGGGAGCTCTTTTACAGAGAATTTATATCTTAAAGGGGAGTGGAGGGGGAGGGGAGGGGGGAGACGAGGGGGGAAAGGGAGGGGAGGGGGTGAAGGAGAGGGGAACGGTGGGGAGAGGGGGGAGGGGGAAGGGGAGAGGAGGGGGGAAGGGGAGAGGAGGGGGGAGGCAGGAGAGGAAGGGGAGTGGCTCACGTTTCAGAGAAAATGTGGCTCACGTTTGTGAGTTAAGTGTGATGCCGATCAGGAAGAAGAAGAAGCAATGATATATATATAGTAAGATATATAAGTAAGACATACTATAGTATTAGTATTAATTAGTATAGTATAATTAGTAGTATTAGTAATTAGTATAGTATTACTATTAGTATAGTATTGTGGTGCCGCGCACACACTACTCGATTGCCAGAGAGGTAGGCCACAACGCGTTGGTACAACAAAGAGTCTTTATTCAAAGCTCGCACTTCAGCACTGCGCGGGCTCGAGCTTAGAGCCCGCATATATGTCCCGAGGCCACGCCTTGCCCCCGGGCGTGGCCGATAGGCGGGGCATGCATTACAGCTCCCCGCCTGGACGTTCGCGCCACCGGCTGGTGCGCTGAATTCTTGTCCCTTGTGTCCGCCACACGCGCCCCCCCAGAATTCCCGCGCACCTGAAGGGTGAGTTTGCGGGGAAGCCGGATGACCCGGCCGAAATGTCCCCTGGCGATGCGTGCAGGGCTGGGGGTTAGCGGGACGGCGGGGCTGGGGGGTGCCGGGGGTCTGACCGCCGGGGGGCGGCCTCAACGCGGAGGCAGAGCTGCTTGCGGGGGGTGGTCCAGATAGAGGTGGGCCGGCTTGAGGCGGTCCACGGAGACACGATCCAGGGCACCGCCGATGTCGATGGTGAAATATTTGTCCCCGGTCTCCAGCACGCGGAAGGGCCCGTCGTACGGGGGCCGTAGCGGTGCCTGGTGGGCGTCGTGCCGGACGAAGACGTACTCCGCCGTGCGAAGCTCCGGGGCGACGTGGGAAGACAGGCAACTGTGGTGTGCCGTCAGCACCGGGGCGAACCTCCGGGCGGTCTGGTCAGGTCTCCTGCAGGGTGGAGCGCTGTTGCGCCGCGGACCAAGGAGCCGTGGAGTCGGGGATAAATTCGCCCGGTACCCGCAGTGGTTGCCCGAAGACCAGCTCCGCCGAGGACGCGCGCAGGTCGTCCTTGGGCGCCGTCCTGAGGCCCAGCAGGACCCAGGGAGCCTGTCGGCCCAGCTGCCGTCGCGGAGGCTGGCCCGGAGCGCGGCCTTCATTGAGCGATGAAAGCGCTCGCACAGGCCATTGGCCTGGGGGTGGTAGGCCGTGGTGCGGTGTAGTTTGACACCGAGCCCTTGCGCCACCGCGTCCCAGAGCTCCGATGTGAACTGGGGGCCGCGGTCGGACGAGATGTCCGAGGGGGCACCGAACCGGGCAACCCAAGTGGCGATGAAGGTGTGCGCCACATCAGCCGCAGACATCGCCGCCAATGGCACGGCCTCCGGCCACCGTGTGGTGCGGTCCACCATGGTGAGGAGGTGTGTGAACCCTCGTGAGGGGGGCAGAGGTCCCACCAAGTCGACGTGAAAGTGGTCGAACCGACGCTCGGGCACTGTAAATGGGGCCAACAGGGCCTGGGTGTGGCGGTGGACCTTTGCGTGCTGGCATGCGAGGCACGTCCTGGCCCAGTCGCGGACGTCCTTCCTGAGGCCATGCCAGACGAACTTCGCCACGACGAGCTTCTGGGATGCCTTCGTGCCCGGGTGGGACAGGCCGTGGATGGCGTCGAAAACTGGGCGCCGCCAGCCAGCGGGCACGATGGGGCGAGGCCGGCCGAGGGAGACGTCGCATAGGAGGGCCGCGCCTGCGGCGTCGAACGGCACCTCAGTGACGTGGAGGCCCGTGACAGCGGTCCGCAAGGCCTGGACGCCAGGGTCGGCAGACTGGTCCTCTGCCATCCGGATATAGTCGATCCCGAGGTGGACCGCGTGCACGACGAACGGGAAAGGCAATCCGCCACTGGGTTGTCTTTACCCGCCACGTGACGGATGTCCATCGTGTACTCGGACACGGCGGAGAGGTGACGCTGCTGCCGTGCCGACCATGGTTCAGCCACCTTGGCCATCGCAAACACAAGGGGCTTGTGGTCGACGAAAGCCGTGAACGTGCGGCCCTCGAGCAGATGGCGGAAGTGTCGGACCGCCAGGTGGAGCCCTAGCAGCTCGCGGTCGAAGTTGCTATAGCGGTGTTCGTGCGGGCAAAGCTGCCGGCTAAAAAACGCCAGCGGCTGCCAAGCACCACGCACCCACTGCTCGTGCACCGCGCCCACCGCGTAGTCCGACGCGTCGGTGGTGAGGGCGATCGGTGCATCGGGCGCCGGGTGCGCCAGCATGGTGGCGTTGGCCAGGGCCAGCTTTGCGCCCGCAAACGCCGCGGCCATCGGCTCCGAGCAGGCGACGTCACCTTTGCCCGGCTTGCCCCGGAGGGCCTCGTGCAGGGGGCGCAGGAGCTGGGCGACGTGGGGCACGAAGCGGTGGTAAAAATTTACCATGCCCAGGAATTCCTGGAGCCCCTTGATCGTGCGGGGGCGAGGGAAATCCCTGACCGCCTCCACCTTGGCCGGTAAAGGAACGGCCCCGTGCCTGGTGATGCGGTGCCCCAAGAAGTCGATGATGGCGACGCCGAAACGGCACTCTGCGGGGTTGATGATTAGGCCATGCTGGCCCAGGCGTTCTAAAAGCATGCGGAGGTGGAGCAGGTGCTCCTCCCGGGACGCGCTCGCGACTAGGATGTCGTCCAGGTAGACGAAGAGGAAAGGTAAGTCGCGCAAGACGCTGTCCATAAGCCGTTGGAATGCCTGGGCCGCATTCTTCAACCCGAAAGGCATTCTCAGGAACTCGAAGAGGCCGAAAGGGGTGATGACGGCCGTCTTCAGGACATCGCCCGGTTGTACGGGGACCTGGTGGTAGCCCCGGATGAGGTCCACCTTGGAAAACACGGTCGTGTTTGCCAACCGGGCGGAAAAGTCCTGGATATGCGGGACCGGGTAGCGGTCGGGGGTGGTGGCATCATTGAGCCGGCGGTAGTCCCCGCACGGCCGCCATCCCCCGCCGGGCTTCGGCACAATGTACAGAGGGGAGGCCCAAGCGCTGTTGGAGCGCCGTACGATCCCCAGCTGCTCCAGCGTGGCGAACTCCGCTTTCGCCACCGCAAGCTTCGTGGGTTCGAGTCGGCGTGCCCGGGTGTAGACCGGCGGCCCGACTGTGGGTATATGGTGCTCCACCCTGTGTTTAACGGCCACCGCTGAGAAGGTGGGCCGCGTGAGGGCCGGGAAACTGGCTAGGAGGCGGGTAAAGTCGTCCGCTGCCGGAAGCATGCAAACTAAACTCGCCGGGACGGAGCCTTCCAGCAAGCTGCTTGGCAAGCCGCTCGGTGAGCCGCTCAGTGAGCCGCTCAATGAGCCGCTCAATGAGCCGCTCAGCGAACAAGCGAGCGAGCTGAAGGTTTCGGCCTGTACGAGACGTCTGCGCTTCATGTCGACCAACAGCCCATGCGCACATAGGAAGTCCGCGCCCAGCAAAGCCATTGGCACGCTGGTGGTCACGAACGACCATTGAAAGTGCTGCCCTCCGAACCGCAGTGAGAGGCAACGCTTCCCGAATGTGCGGATGGGTGTACCGTTGGCGGCAAGCAAAGCGGGGCCCGGCCCGCGGTTTGCTTGTTGGACGTGGAGGCGGGGAGGACGCCTACCTGCGCTCCTGTGTCGCAAAGGAAACGGCGCCCGGACAAGGTGTCCGTGATGAACAGGAGGCTGCCGAAATGGCCGACGCTCAGGGCCGCTAATGAGCACCGGCCCGGTCGTTTCCCGACCCGTCAAAAGAGCACGGCGGGCGACAGGTTTTAGCCTTGCGGCCGAACCTGGCGTGGTAGTAGCACCAGGTTTGCGGCGGTGATGGCCTCGGCGGCCATGGTGGTGGCGGCGGCGGTAGTGGGCGGGGCGCAGGAGCGGCCACGAGGGAAGCCGGGGGCGCTGTAGCCTCTGTCCCGGGATCCACTACGGCAGCACCGTAAACCGACCGCGTCGCAGGCCGCGAAAAACTTGTAGGCCTCTCCGGCCAGGTCGCGGGGTTCCGTGATTTTGGAACCGGCCAGCACGAGGCGCACCTGTATCGGTAGCTGGCGGAGGAAAAGCGCGTGAAACAAGAAATCCGGGCGCTGGTCTCCAAGCAGCGACCGCATGTAATCCATCCGGACGGATGGTCGTGTGTCACCGAGGGCGGGAAGGTCCAGGAGGCGGTCGGCCCATTCGATCTCCGTGAGCCCGAACGTGGTGTGGAGGAGATGTTTAAGCACCTGGTACTTGTTGTCGCCCGGCGGGCGCCGAAGGATGGACATGACTCGGGCGGCAGTGCCGTGGCCCGAGGGCGGCGACCACGTGGTAGTACCGGGTCTCCTCCGCCGTGATGCCTCGAAGCTGAAATTGGGCTTCGGCCTGCACAAACCAAACGTCGGCCTGTGCTTCCCAAAACTCCGGGAGTTTGACGGCGACGGCGTTGGTAGCCATGGCGCGTTCGGGGGTCAGCAACGGCTGAACCAATCAGGGTCACCAGTGTGGTGCTGCGCACACACTACTCGATTGCCAGAGAGGTAGGCCACAACGCGTTGGGACAACAAAGAGTCTTTATTCAAAGCTCGCACTTCAGCACTGCGCGGGCTCGAGCTTAGAGCCCGCATATATGTCCCAAGGCCACGCCTTGCCCCCGGGCGTGGCCGATAGGCGGGGCATGCATTACAGTTCCCCGCCTGGACGTTCGCGCCACCTGCTGGTGCGCTGAATTATTGTCCCTTGTGTCCGCCACAGTATTATACATACTATAGTATTATTAGTACACTATAGATATGCTATAGTATTATATAGTAATATATATATATATATGTATGTATATATATATATATATATATATATATATATATATATATATATATATATATATATATATACATACATATATATATATATACATACATATATATATATATACATATATATATACATACATATATACATATATATATATATACATATATACACATATATATATATATACATACATATATATATATATACATATATATATATATATACACATATATATATATATACATATATACATATATATATACACATTTATGCCGAGGCGTTTGCCCGGGAAAACCGAGACCGGGCATGCCCGGGTGTCAAGGGCGAGTCCTGGAAAGGCGAGTCTGGACATGCCCGGGCGTCCTGGACGCGGCCTGGCAAGTCGAGGCTGGGCGTGCCCGAGCGCTCTGGGCGAGCCCTAGAAAGGCGAGAGCGGGCGTGCCCGGGCGCTCTGGGCGAGCCCTGGAAAGGCGAGAGCGGGCATGCCCGGGAAAGACGAGACCGGGCGTGCCCGGCATGGCGATTGCGCCCTGGCCGCGTCCTGGCAGGTGCAAGGCGATTGTGTACATCCAGCGGGAACCGCTATCTATCTATCTATATATATATATGTGAAGAATCAGCTCTTCGTTTGCAAAAGAAGTCCACAATAGCCTGGAATGGCGCAGCTTTATTAAAAACCAACTTATACAGATCCGGAGGAGGCCAAGACATCTATAGCAAGAGCCAGTCTCATGCACTGAACTATAACACTACGTGGAACGGACAGTCTGCGAACACACACACAAAAGGCCCATAGGCAGTGAGTTTTACATGAAGCCACGGGATCGCAATGCATTATGGGATTTAGTCACGCAAAAAGCGTATTGCTTTTGTATCGCTGTGATTGAACGACGTACACATCTTGCAAGATTTATATAGAGATTTCTTTCATAATTGCACATTTGTTCTTAGTTGTTTCACTTCGGTGACATGATACTAGAGTAAAACAGAATGCCATCCTGTTCTGCAATCAGCTGCACGAATCGAGACATTGGTGTACGTGCTGTGTCATTAACGTGCGATGGGCCATCCTGCCATATTGCAATGATGAAGGTACTAGGAGCAAACGTGAACATCAATGGAATGGATCCTTCATTTCCACACCCAGCTGACCCTTCCGTGCGCGTATATGTGATACTTGACGTCTGCCATATGCTGAAACTACTTCGCAATTCATTTGCAGATGGTGGGATTTTTAGAACGCAGGATGGTCAAAGTGTGAAATGGACATACATTGAAGAGCTTCACAAACTTCAAGGATCTGAAGGACTCCGACTTGGGAACAAGGTAAAAAATGCCCACATTCAGTGGAGAACGCAGAAAATGAAAGTGAACCTGGCAGCACAAATATTCAGTGCCAGTGTTGCTGATGCTCTGCAATATTGCGAAGAAAAACTTCAACTTCCACAATTCCAGGGCTGCAGTGCAACTATAGAGTTTCTTCGGCATGTTGATTCAGCCTTCGATGCTTTAAACAGCAGAAATCCGTTTGGAAGGGGGCTGAAAGCACCATTGAAAGGGGACAACCATGCATCCATTCAACAACGATTGCATGATGCTGAAGTCTTCCTTCTCGGTCTCAAAGATGGATCTGGTAGGAAAATGTGTGAAGGACCAAGAAAGACTGGTTTTGTTGGCTTCGTTGTTAGCATCAGAAGCATTTTAAACATGTATCAAGAACTTGTCGCACCAACCGATGCCCCACTCAAATACCTACTAACGTATAAATTCTCTCAGGATCACATTGAATTGTTCTTTTCCGCCCTCAGAGCACGTGGAGGATTCAACAACAACCCCACTGCAAGACAGTTCAAAGCTGCATACAAACGCCTGTTGATGAGACATCACATAAAAAATGGCACTGGGAACTGTATTCTTCGTGATGACACAGCCATTCTTCACACTGAGAGCGTCAATGATGTCACAACTATGAACATTACTCGAAAGTATGATCTCATTCCCAGACAACCCAGCAAGACAGATCATGACTACAGTGACATGCCACATATTGAGCCCTTATCAGAATATAAGGATGCGGCTGTCAACTACATCAGTGGATACATTGTGAAATCTCTTAGGCTGCATATGGACTGTATGGAATGTGCCAATGCAATGTCATCTTCTGATGGCAATGCTCATGACTTTGTCACCATGAAAGATCGCGGGAGGCTGCAGAGGCCATCAGCTAGCGTAGTATCTGTATGTAGAGAAACAGAGAAATGTTTCCAGCGACTTCTAAGAATAACTCAAGGAAAGCTTCCTCAAGGCCGTGGAGTGACATCTGCTATCTCTTCCTCAGTTCTGGAGAACACAAGCCACATGAACTTATTTCCTCAGTTGCACCGTCACCAGTTTGATACTACAATTGACAACAACCACATTCACAGCCTGATCAAGAAAATTGCATCACGGTATGGACAGATCAAGCTCTACCACTTAGGAAGGGTAAAAACAGATGCTGCTACCGGGCCCAAAGTAAGGAAGCTCCTAGCCAAAACAATTTTGTTTCGTCATCAGTAGACATGGACTTTATATTATGTAGAAAATGATAATAAATTGGATTTTTTTTTTTATTAGCATACAACATCCAGATATTTCAAAGACATGTATGATCTTAATGATAGTGAAAATTATTGTCACTGGTAATTTTTTTAATAGTATGAAGCTTTGAGACTTGACTGTGTACAGTAATTTGCCTTGTTATTTGTATAACTACAGTTGAAAGTTCTTGCCTCACTCTCATCAGCTCATTTCTGAAATGCAACATATTTGTTACTGTATACACTGTACAGAAAATGTTCATGTACCTATCATGGACATTTATGCATGTTTACTCACTATTATATCTATGTATGTGTACATGTATGAAGTATATGATGCAATTTAAGCGCTTTGTTGTGCTACACTTCCTTTAATTTTTTTTGACATGTTTATTGTAATTTGCTTTGTGTGTGAATTATGGACAGTATGCCACAAAATTACCTAAACTCGACCTTGATAGCCATGTTTTGCCTTGTATTTTGTGCAAGTACAGTGTACATTACAGTATTAGTCATGTGTGTAACATTGATAATCATGGATTCAATATTTTTAGTACGTTCTTGCGATGAAAATAATGGCAAAATTTATCTTGGAAAACTTACACCTACCCACAAAGGCTATGGGGGCATTCATTTTTCTGGGTGCATACGATAGGGGGCGCCATACATGTCGGTGGCTTCAGCGGATCACGGGCACCGTCCGTTCCACGTAGTGTTATAGTTCAGTGGTCTCATGCCACGTCAAGCCTTCCTGAAAACGCATTGATTCTCATTCACTTATATACGAATACGATTATCAGAAAATCTCCGAGAGAACGAAGCGACTGGCGAGAGTCCCTCCCACCGTTATCATTCGGGGGAGTCAGCCCTTCCTTATCATTTGGACCAAATGTTTCTCTGGGCTCCGAGAAAACAGAAATGTAACTCACAAAGAGGAGAGTGTATGCTTAGCCAAACAAACCCATATATTTTATGGGTTTGTGTACATGAGTAATCCAAAGCATGTTTATACAGAGTTAGGCGTCGCTGTGATTAATACAAAATACATATGGTAAAAACAACAGGTTTATGTTATCTAGCCTTGAAAAAGCACACGTATACAATTTGTTCAGCATGACCTCAGCGAGCCTCTCCTCATCCAAAACTAAAACGAAGCAAAAACCCTTTATTAACTTCATGAAAATAGCATTTTTAAACCAGATTTAAATCATAACACATTAGCAACCAACGTCTATAACTGAACTTTAGGCAATAACAAATCTACTACTTGACATTCCTTCCTCTTGTCTCGTCGAGACAAAGTATCTTAAGAGACAACGTGCCACATCGGGCTTTATTGAAAAATAATTGTGTAATGCGGGTATTGAAAAAATAATTGTAATGCGGGTATCTCCCAAGGGCATATCGTGCGCCCAAAGCGCCTCGCCCGTGCATTTGGCGAACGTGTCGTGTGGTGCGTGCTCGGAGCCTGAGGGCTCAGAACATGAAAGTCCATTAACGTTTCGGATCCACAACGAAGGTGTCTGGTCCAGATGAGGTTCTGCTCCGCCAGAGGGCCCATCACCTCCCCTGCGGAACTTGCTCCCCCCACCCTTTGCAGACCCAGTCCTTGCAGATCTTCGAAGTTAATCAACGATCATGCCCATGAGGTCCCTCACGTGCTGCTGTTCTGGGGAATACATAGTATTGTCAGTATCTTGTGTCTCAATTTCCTGGTCAGGGTACAGAGCGTAAAAATCCGATTCACTTGAAGCATTTGAACTTAAAACATTTGGAGAAAAGAGAGGGACTTCCTTTATGTCAAAGTCTCCCTTGGGCGCCTGGTCGGCTTGCGGGTCTAGGATATCCACGTCGGGTCCCTCGACCGCCAGACCCAGTGTCGCAATCAGATCCATAGTTGGGTCAGAAGGGGGCGTGCAGCTGTCAGCTTGTAATACATAAGCAGCGTTAGCCAGTACACGCAAGGGGTTTATAGCACAAGTATCACAGTCATCACATACACCGTTACAGGCAGCAGCCAGTTCCCACATGGGATCCACACAAGTATCACAGTCGTCACAAAATTCAATACAATTTTCTGGAGCGCTGGTCGCAACTGCCTTGTTGAAGGACCCGTTCAGGTCGACGGCCTCTGTGGTCAGAGCCATAGTTGTTGTCGGCGGCTTCTTCACTTTCCATCCTGTAAAATACTTTCTCATACAGAGGAGGACTAGAGATTTCATTAGTGCCCCCCAAATTACTACCCCGATTATCACAGCCAGTGCGGTCAATAACCACTTCACTATGGTGCCCGTCCATCCCTGGAACCAGCCAGTGAGCCAGCTAAATGTATAAGAATTTTCGCGCGCGATCCGATCGATCCAATAGTATGTCATGAGCCGTAGCGGTGTCGTTTGCCACCTTTTCTAGGGCCAAAGCCAATTTGTCTATCCGGAAACTATCCATGACTGTGCCCGCTCCTGGGAAGAAGAAACCAAACACCTTTTCCCATAGACTCCCGTGTAGTTTAGTGGTTCCATCTTCGTTCATGACTGACCTCTTATAACGCCTGTCCAAGGACTTTGGGTCTCGCTCATCCAGTATCTCAACGTCAGGAAGAACTGAACCCAGATAACATGTGCCCCCCCAATTATTTGGTAAATAGGGGTAAGCCTTGTCGCCGCATATAAACATTGTCCCATGGGGTGGGACCAGGTGGGTGGATAAGCACTGGAGTCCCTTTACCACCCCATTAATCCTACTAACCCCCCTAGAGAATGTTATAGCCGTTATGTTGTGGTTGTGTTTATCTTGCAGTACTATTCGTAATGTAATCCCCGAGCTCCCTTGTCCCAGCTTCCCGGGGAGAGTGTAGGCGCATTCTGATTCTCCCATACGCAAGTGGCCGGAACCCTGGAGGCAGACCTTCCCTTTCTGTGGTTTGACCCAGACGGGGGCAGGCCTCTCGGCCACATGGGCAATCATTGACGGGCGATAATTAAATTGTCGATTGCAACTCTTGCCGTTGTCAACCCCTTCTCTTTCCAGCGTGGTGACTAAACATGGGGAATCGATAGGTTGTGAGCAGAGGTCATTGAGGGACAGAGGTAGCACTATCATGTGTATTCCTGTGGTGCCTGCTTGGGGAAAGCGCATGCACGACCAGCAGTGTGTCCTATTTTAAATTGTTGCCACCTCCCTGGCCACTTTCCAATATGTGTTTTCCCCCCTCTTTGGGGCCTTATCCTGGGGTTGCGGCGTGAGTATGTATTCGATGCATGGTATGTAGTTCTTTTCGCCACCGGCCGCGCCAGGGGTCCAGACGCTGCACCGGACCTGCATGGTCATGTCTTTCCCTAGGCGTGTGCGTGTTTGTAGCTTAAAATCAGGGGTTCCCCATTGGTATCCTGGTTGGGCCAAGGTCTTAATGCTAGCTTGCCCGTCTTCCCGGAACTCTCGTTGCTTTTGTAGTATCATGCCAACGCGTCCAGGCCCTGCCGACAGTGCTAGCCAATTTATGTTCACCCAATTTGTGTGCAGGGCTTTCTGTTCGAAACATGGTAGTGATACTCTTTGTCCCCATGTTACGGTGAGGTGTCGGGTTTCGTTTTCGCATCTATTGGAATCGGAGTTTCCCCTAGCTGCTGTCGCTATCAATAGTATTGTACCTATGATTAGGCCCATCCTTACTGTGGTTGCTGTGGTGTAGTGTCTGGTGCTTGTATGGCCAACTTACAGTGCGTGGCGTGGATCCACGAAGTCTTGCCCTCGCAAAAGACTGCCGTTGGTGTAGTCAGCAACACCTGGACTGGTCCCTTCCACCTTGGTTCCAAGGCGTTCTTGCAGGTGAAGTGCTCCACGAACACCTGGTCTTTTTCCTCTGGTGGAACACCTGGTCCACAAGTCTCCTGGGAGCGCCTGGTCTACAGGTCTCCAATTTCCTAATCCACTTTTTTCAAGTGGATCCAATTTTATCCAATATTCAATTTTTTTAAATTCAATCCCATTTAATCCAGTCCAATTCAAATTAAATTCAATCCTTCTCTCAGCATCCCATTACCTGTTTCCAACATCAATAAAAATAAAATTATAAAATTAAACGGAAATTATTTCAGCTAGAGTTTCAACTAGAATTACCACAAACCAACCACCTTTAACCTCCATTAACACAAACACAAACCACCATTAACCTCGATTAATACAAACAAACCACCATTAACCTCCATGAACCTCCCCCTATTATTTATTTATTTTCACGAATAAACAAATAATAGAAATAACCTGGTCTACTTCCAATTTCAATTCTGGTCAGTTCTGGTGTCTGGTCACACACAATGTTTTCCTCACCCACTGTGATTCGCTCACAATAGATTCTCACTGTTATGTCTGAAATTAAGCTACCCTACTGGGTATTCGTGAAGGGGGTCCATCTTTCCCAACCCCTTCCTTCACACCAGCCACTTCACGTTGTCCACCATACTCACTGAATTGTCATCAATTCTGAAATTCGTCTCATGAAAACACATCCCAGAGTCTAGTGTAACAGCCAGACAAACACATAGACACGCTGAAGACCCCAGGGTACCCATCAAACTAGCTTGTCCCCAGATCCACAACACAGCGAAACATGTAAGTTTACTAAAATAATCACTTACTCATAACTAATACTCATACCACTAATTACTCATAATAACTCATAATTACTTATGTAATTACTCATGCCAATACTTACTCAAAATAATGTAATATCCCAATCTTCACCCTTTATGCAAATCGAAGCACCCCGGACAACCCACAACCAATATCAACCACTGTAGCCGTCTTCCCCTCCAGGCAGCCACACACAGCCACATACATCTCCACCCACGTCACACAAGACAACAGCCAACCAGTGTGTCCACCACACAGAAACCTTTGGCAATGCAACAACCGAACTCCCAGACAACCAACAACGAAACCCAATCCATCTCCATGGCTCATCAAGCAGTTCCAACTTAATCCAGCTTCACATACCGATTTCCCCAAAAACTCGTGAAACTTCACCCCCATTCTGGAAAAACCCTGGACTAAACCCTGACACCCTAAATAACTTCAGACCCATCTCCAATCTACCCTTTCTGTCAAAAGTTTTGGAACGTGCTGTGGCCACTCAACTCAAACATCACCACTCTGCCAATAACCTGTATGAAACATCCCAATCCGGATTCTGCTCCAGCCACAGTACTGAAACTGCTCTCCTCAAAATCACCAGCGACCTTCTCTCTCCTCTGACGCCGGCAACCTCAACATTTTCATCCTCCTCACCTCAACGCCTCCTTTGACATCATCAATCACGCCATCCTCCTCACCCTGTTTAGACCAGCTTGTGCCTATTAAACCCAAATCAGTTCACTCCCAAGCTTCACATGGACCACCTACTACTCTCAAATTATCCACTCTGGCTCCGGAATCCCAAAAGCATTCTTCTCTACAATAAACAAACTAAATAAACAAACTTTACAACGTGAACAAACTCCTCAGCGCCCTGGATACCGCCACCTGTCATTCAGAGTAGACAACAGCATCTCCTTTCTGGCTTTCAGCATCTCCTTTCTCCTTTCTGGCATCCAAATAAAATTCTGGCTTCAAATCAACTTCCTCGAACTTAACTATGATAAATCTAAATTAATCTTCGTTTGCCCACAACCACTCACCAAATTCACCCATAACTTTGCCCCCAACATCGATGGTCATTTGAACACAAATTGAACAAAATTAATCGAACAAAACACTTCCATTAACTCGACATTCTTTTCACAGCACAAAGTTCACTTGAACATCTTTTTCCTGGATACTCCCTCTTTATTTTTATACCATACCATGCTTCTCCATGGAATAGTCCACCACTCATGTAAATAATCATAAGAGTTCTGCGAAACATCTCCATCTTTAAAACTTAGCCAACCAAATTTAAACCACATGTTTTCCCCCAAAAAAAACAAGTCACATTCTTTGTATATTGCCAACATTGTTCATCGTTTAAGTATCATCCAGAACTAAATTTTTATAAACCATCAACTTGTAGATACATTTATTTATATCCCATTAACCCAAGAACTCTCAATTGCTTGGTTATATTTTAGCAATGTCATATATCCATATTTCTTTTCCAAATTGTTCCTGATATACACATTAATCCCATCTGTCTTTGTTTCCAGATCAACTCAAATCAGGAAATCAACACAAATCCTTATTACCTCCAATCAACTCAAAATTAAATCAAACAATTCAAAACCAGATCGGATCAGCGATCAGAAATCACTTTTCCAATCAACACATTCCAAGCAACAATTCATTCAAAGACCAAGCTTAAAAACACAACTCTCATCTTACTGTGACAAGTAAGCAACCAACCTACTTCACACTAAACAAATAACTTTTCATCACCCCTTTCTTCTCCACCGCCTCTTACACTTAAACAGATCATAATTACTCACTCATACACTGTTGCCCATCACCCAGTTGCCCCAGACCCAAACACAGGTTTGAAATCCCAGTAGGTTGTTCTTCAATCCCAACCATCATGTGATCCCAACATCTCTCCATTTATTTCGTTCCTCATGGGGTTGGTGTTTTATGGCCTTTACCTCTTACCCAATCACACTGCACATTATTCCCCGTCCTTGATGGATAATTTTACATCCAGATGGGCACAGCATCCCATTTTTGGCGACCCAGCCCTAAAACAAGCCCCTGGACTCCTTGCAGGCTGGACCAAAACCCCCGGACGAAGTTGCATCCCAGTACTGACTCTGCTGCCTTCTTGCAAACGACTTCAACTCCATGAATTTTACATGTTTCGTGAACGGAACAAAGCACTCTGTAATCGTCAGATTGAAACTGCCCCAAACCCGTCCATATAAACTCCATTGTTGTCCTGTCCATCTCTCTGTGTTACATTTACATTTTGTGACTCACAGCTCCTGCCTCCATGGAACAATGACGCCTGAGCACTCAATTAGCCCTCCCAGTACCAAAGACTTACAATCAGACCGACAGACAGACAAATAACAGAGGCATGTCGCCAGCCCCAGCACAGGACATCACCTTTCCGGGCAGGCACAATATAATCCACAGCATCGAAATGCCAATTTCTATCCGGAGCCTCGCAAAGCCAAAATCCATGCATGCGTGCTCCATCATGCAACCCGATCTGTACTCGGTGCGCCCGGCGCCCCCTATAATCAGTGAGTTATAATAACCACAATATCTCTGGCACCCAACTCGTGATACCACAATTTAATCCACGTTACTTGCATCTCTTCATCCTCCCAACTGTCCTCCATTTAACGTGACTCAAATCCATCTCAAATCCCCACCGCTCGGCCCGGTTAAATTAAATTCCAAGCGTACTGTACCTGACGCTTCTGGTCGGCACCGGAAGTCTGTTTATTTCTTGAGACCCCTGAATCGGGACATCAACGACAATTACAAAGACAAACAGGACTCGATATTCTCTGTTCATTAATTACGTACATGATTTTGGTTTAACCAACAATATATGTCCCGATATTCTCTCCAGATTTAAGTTCTATATCCTGTCGTTAAAGCAACACCCTGTAGACTGACTCCGCCTGTCGTTCTTCCAAGGTTAGTGAATTACCTCTGACCTTTCCCTTGCATATCTCGAACAAAGGTCAACTAAACTTTAAAAGGTCAAACTTCGAATTGGGGTAACCAGCGCTTTATTTTTCCGCAAATAATACAAGTCCGGCGTCATTCCCTGCAAGAACCACATCCAGACAGACAAATGACCCTTATTGAGGCTCTACATCGCAAAATGCTAGCTCCTACGAATCCAACAACCGTCACAATCCGTCCAGGAACTTCCGTACGAGGCGTGCTTCACAATGCAGCACCTCTCTACCTGGTGCACCTTTCGCACATCCCTCCTCGTTCGCACAACGCTTCATCAACACACCTCCTCGCGCCCACACCTTGGCACAAGCCACACCACATACCGACAGTTGAAACCTCAACCGTCCTCCTTCCTCGGATCAGCGTTCTGTTGAAACGTGACATTTCTGCTCAAATTATTGAATTTCCTATTTTAATAACTTGACCTTACCAGCATACTAAATCTGTGTCCGCATCGATCAACACAAATGCATCGATGCATCTTCCAGCCGCCACTCCGCACTGTACCTTACTGTACGAACAAGACTTCCTGTTGGAACTTGGCTCCGGAAATTAATTACTCTGTCTTGAAATCGTTTATTTTAGCCATCTTAAATAAATCCATCCATCTATCCATCTTATAAATCCATCTTAAATAAAAATCCATCCTGTAACATTGCCTGGCATATATGTCGCAGCCGGCCACTATTCCGACATGGCTCGTCTGACATGAACGTCCGACATCCAGCAAAGTCGAAATGACCCACAATGCATTTGGGCACACATCCTCCTCTGAGAGTGGGCGAGTTATCGCCGGCACTCTGAGCAGATAATTAAACGAACATTGCCAGGATTCTCGGATAGACGTTTAATTTCACAACACACATGACAAAAATCCGATTTAAATTCAGAGATCGCCGATCGACCTGGCACAACCATTTCAACGCGACGACGCCACGCCGCCCCCCGTCTTGGCGCGCACCCTCGTGCCTCCACACGAATCCCAACACTCCCTGCACGCCGCTCTATTCGCGTTCGCGGCGGGGTTTACCTTACGTTGGGACATGCAGTCGGCTGTCATAACAAAGTGCGAAAAGCTGTCATAACAAATCTGCGACCTGACATGTAGTGAGTTGTCAGAACATTGAGCTGTCAGAACTCATCCCTAGCTCGTAAACATCGCAAAAAAACAGGATCTCCGACGCTTGACCTCTCTGACCCAAAATGCACTATATGACACCAATTCCAAAGGTGAGCTGCCTCAGCGATACATCCCACACATACAATCCACAATATCTGCCATTGAATGAACTCTTCAATTCAAGTAAAACACACATATTGATTCGAATTCTGCAACCATCTCCAAGAAACCGCTTCATATCAACAGTAGATCGACAAGGGCACTCCGGGTGCTTTCCTGACCCGATTTATATCAATTCGCTTCCCAAACAACTCCCAAACAGATGACAGACAAATGCATTGGCCAGATACACACGTCAATTAACATCCCAATATACATTCATTCCTCATTCATATACGAGTGAGTCTCCCATTCTTTGCGCGAAACTCAGATCGACTCAAATCATGCCTTTCTCCAGCCACTCCCAAACAATCTTTGCTCATTCATGTTACGTTTCTCATTCAAGGAAAAGGATTTTTGGGACGGGTTGGACGGGGGTTGGTTGAGGTGAAAAAAAGGGAAGGCAGGGCGGGGTGTTGGGGTGTTGCCTAGAGCCCTGGGACTGAGCTCAGGTCTTGGGGGGGTGGGGGGTGTTGCCTAGAGCCCCGGGACTGAGCTCAGGTCTTGGGGGGGTGGGGGGTCTTGGTCTGGTATCTGGTCCAGCGGCATCACTCGCTGTTTTACTTGTTTAACTACCTCCTTAATTGTTTTGTCCTGAACTTTGCTTCCTGAACTTGCTTCCTTTGGCTCTGAAGCTTCAAATTCCTACAATGCAGCTCCTGCTTCAATTTTCAATATTTCAAAACCTAACCTGTCCTTCTCACCCTGTGGCCACCTGGCCCATTTCCTGTGAGCTTATTTATTTTCTCTTGTCCACCAGATCCTGGCCTGCTTTATCTGGACCTCTTGTCTAGAACTTAGTCTAGAGCTTCCTGGCTTGACCTCGTAGTTGTCACTACCTTCTTGTCAAACCTACCTGGTACCTACGCATTTCACCCTTCCTGGCCATGTCCCTTTGGCCGTCTAAGTTAACCACAGCCCTCCTTCCCTGGCATGCAATGGCATACCCCATCTTGTCTCTGGGCTGTTCCTTCCTGGAAAGTTCTCGGCCTGGCTCGACCTATATGGCTGTCCGACCTCACTTTCCCCCCTTCCCTTGTACCGAACGTTATCTTCACCGATATCCTGCGCAAATCCTTTTACTGGCCATGTTCCTATGGCCTTCTATGTTCCTATGGCCTTCTATCTAAGTTTAGCCACAGCCCTTCGTTCCCTGGCATGCAATGGCATACCCCATCTTGTCTCTGGGCTGTTCCTTCCTGGAAAAATCTTGGCCACCTGGCTTCAGCCTATATGGCTGTCCGACCTCATTTTCCCCTCCTGGTGCTAACTGTAACTTTAAGCTTACTGTTAAGTCCTTACTTGTATCCTTACTTGTTTATCCTGGCTTTAACAAAGCTACGTCATTCTGAGGCCTAAATGAGCCTTTACTTACAATTTCTGTTCGAGTGCAGACAGCGCGGAAGACAAGGAGACTGAACCCGCGCGAGGGAGGAAGGTACGAATTTGGAATAATAGCCCTCTGATATAAAACAACTCCCACCTTTAATCAAATCAACGTGCCGGCGCCGGCCTCAGGTCAGCCTTCCTCCTGTCCCTCGGGCTCCGTTTCCCGTCCTCCGCGTCTGTTGACACCCCACTCCTGGTACCATCTGTGAAGAATCAGCTCTTCGTTTGCAAAAGAAGTCCACAATAGCCTGGAATGGCGCAGCTTTATTAAAAACCAACTTATACAGATCCGGAGGAGGCCAAGACATCTATAGCAAGAGCCAGTCTCATGCCACGTCAAGCCTTCCTGAAAACGCATTGATTCTCATTCACTTATATACGAATACGATTATCAGAAAATCTCCGAGAGAACGAAGCGACTGGCGAGAGTCCCTCCCACCGTTATCATTCGGGGGAGTCAGCCCTTCCTTATCATTTGGACCAAATGTTTCTCTGGGCTCCGAGAAAACAGAAATGTAACTCACAAAGAGGAGAGTGTATGCTTAGCCAAACAAACCCATATATTTTATGGGTTTGTGTACATGAGTAATCCAAAGCATGTTTATACAGAGTTAGGCGTCGCTGTGATTAATACAAAATACATATGGTAAAAACAACAGGTTTATGTTATCTAGCCTTGAAAAAGCACACGTATACAATTTGTTCAGCATGACCTCAGCGAGCCTCTCCTCATCCAAAACTAAAACGAAGCAAAAACCCTTTATTAACTTCATGAAAATAGCATTTTTAAACCAGATTTAAATCATAACACATTAGCAACCAACGTCTATAACTGAACTTTAGGCAATAACAAATCTACTACTTGACATATATATATATATATATATATATATATATATATATATATATATATATATATATATATATATATATATATATATATATATATGTATATTGTTGCGGATATGAGGATTGCATTTTTTTGATTGTGTGTATTGTAGTGGTAAATTGTTGTGTAACCTTGGTTGGATATGGCCCCTCCTGCCTCCAGAGTTGTGTAAAGGTAAAAAGGGCGTCTCAGTAGTTATTCCATGAAACACCACATTGAAGGACACGATAAAACCCTTGTTCAGTAGCTTATATCTTATTATGTGTTTTAGAGTAAGGCCTTGTCTTCCATTAGAACGACACTCCATTGCACCGAATCAATTAAGAATAGCTCCCCTTCAATAATTCCATTTCCCAGCCAAACTCTCCATCTGTGGGTAAAGCAGTTCACAAGCGTGGGATGCACGCCCTCTCATTTCGCTGCGATGGTGAATATGTGCTCCGTGCTCTGTTTGAACAGGAGGGGCGGGGTCGCCAGGGAGAGGCAAGCCCAGGGCACGCCACGAAGGGCGGGGCTGTTCAGCCCCATGCCCAAATAAGGAAACAAGCCCGTGGCTCGCCACGAGGGGCGTGCCGTCGGCGCCATGCCCAAATAAGGAGACAAGCCCGTGGGATTACCATACAAGGTCACGAAACAGAGCACGGGGGGGGGGGGGGAGGGCGGTACCGAAACCGAGGGGGGCGTGTCGGACCCGCGCTGAAGGTATGAGAGAAGGGTGCGACGATCGCTGGGAAACAAGCTACACGAGAGATACGGCAGATGAGTCCAGGTGCGTAAGAGGGTTGGCAGTCCACCGGGAGAGAGTTCAGAGTTGCACCGGAGTTGCGTGAGAGATACGAAAAGCCTTTGACAAAGAGCCGCTTCAACCAGCCCCGTTTCAACCAGCGAGTGACCCTGCCGGCGTGCGCTGTAAAGCCAAATACAAGGAGCTGCCGGCGTGCGCTGTAAAGCCGAATACAAGGAGCTGCCGGCGTGCGCTGTAAAGCCGAATACAAGGAGCTGCCGGCTCCTCGCCTCCCGCCCGGAGTGGACCTGCTCGCTGTGCCCTGTGATCCCACCTGCTCATCCCTCCAAACGATTCCTACCCTTCCATCCATTTGCGTACGTGAGTTTGTTCTGTTCGTGCTGTCCTGGGTAGTAAACTAAGTCAGTATAAGCTAGTAATTTGCACTGTGTTACCTGCTTTTTCATGTCCGCTGTAAATACCCGTGACTGCTCTTTTTGCTTATGTGTGTGTAAATAATAATAAACCCTGTTACTCTTCTGTACGTCTTCTTCTTCTTCCTCTTTGCATTCGTCGTCTTAGTCTTTTCCCGATTGAATAGCGGTGGCGCGATACGGCCAACGTTTGGGTGAATCGGGTTTAGTCGGGGAACAACTGTTCGGTCGCGGAGCCTCCGCTTGGCAAACATACCATCCTTAACCGCGTACCGTAACAATATATATATATTCACAAGCAATGCTGTTTGTTAATTTAGTTGGACAGAAATGTTAAAAATCACAATTTTACATAATACAGATATGAGATCAATAAGGAAGTGTTCACAATCACGACTGCGGCTTGAAATAGGAAGTTCAAGGCCTAGAAAAATCACAGGTCTTGATGTCATACAATGACAGCCAATCATGCATCTTTCTTCCTTCTGTTCTCTTAAAATTCAAAGCCACCTTTCTTTAGGTCTGCCAATCAGCAAGATGTCCATCATTGAAGCAGCTGAGGGATCAGATAAGGAATCTGCAAGTTTTTTAAAATATCAAACTTACCCCCACAGGCCCACAGTGAAACAGGAAGAGTTCCGGGTTTGGTTCCAAATGATCATGGCAGACCAAGGCAAGCACGGCATCATCCTGGACTGATCCATTTTGCACCGAGACTTCATTCAAAGTTGAATAAGGAAATGTCTCCAACTCCTCCTGCCAGAAAGCAAACACCCGAGGGTGCCTTTTATTTAATTATGATTTCCATTTCGTCCTCTGTTTCACACTTTCCTTTGACCATGTTTTATTCGTTCATTCATTCATTCATTGGTGTGCAGCACTTGGATGCTGGCTGCACCACCATAGAAGTACGTCTGTGCCACAGATATGGTACCTCTGCATATTACTTCAGGAATTTGGAGACCAGAGTGGCAGTTTATAGTTAGGTCGGAAATTGAACTCAGATTAGACAGCTCAAAATCGAAGATATGCTACTTCTGAGATATTTATCTCATTCAATTACCTGATCTCAAAATGCATATCTTGATTACCTCAACTTTTATTTTTCAATTCTGCCAGCTATGGAACCACCTTCCAGATGCTGTACTGTCTCGCTTTTTTTATTTTTTTTAAATTTTTTTTACAAGATCGAGGCTCGTGAAAGAGCGAACATTAATCACACAGAAAGACAAACAGACACACAAAACAAATAACATCGGGAGCGGTAGACAAGATGGGGAGAGAGGGGGAAGGACACAAACACAACATTTGAGAGCAGGGACCGAGAGACATGGAGACATCGAGAGAACTGTGGGAGGGAGAGGGCTTTGGGGGGGAGGCATGGGAAGGGGGGGGGGGGGTGGGAGAGGTATAAAACATATGGACACTGCCAAGACTTCCAGGAAAGAAGTTGGAATTTCAAACAAGGTGGATCTGGGGTGAATTAGTGGGGGTAGAAAAGATCAAGGTTTTGGATGGGGGAAGATTCCCTCCAGGACTCCAAGCAAACAGTGCAAGCCATCTCCTGTCATCCCAAATTCTGTACCATGATCATTATTACCCCCATTAACCTTTCCTAACCAAAACCAGCTTATTGTTTTCATTTTTTTCCTAACTGTCCTCTCTTCTTGTTCATTCATTCCCTTGATGTTTGTCAAACTGTCAGTTCTACCTTGCTCTTCTATGATATTTGGTCTTGTAAAGAAAAAAAAAGAAAACAAGTAGAACTACATTCAAAGTACACCTCCCTATGCCAAATAAATAAATATTATATCCTCCAGCATGCCACATTGCCGGGGCGCTGAGGCCCATGGAAACGGAATTGGGAAGGAGTGGTGTACATTAATTTAATGATTAATTGCGTATTGAAAATAAATAAGTAAGAATCAGAAAATAATTACTTTATTGATCAACTGGCTAATACTGCATGAATCAATCAATTAATCAACTGCCTGAACCACCAGTGTTTCATCCGAATCTGTAACTTTTTGGAAATAAATTAAATAAAAAATTTATCGAAAAAATTAAATAAGTAATCGATTAATTTATAAATAATTAATCGATTAATTGATTAATCAATGAATTAAAATACCCTTTACAGCCAAATCACTTGTTCGTTGTCGTGTCCAAATATCACCTTCCTCGGTCAAAAGGTACCTGAGATATTGCCTTGGTTAGAAAGAAAATAAATAAGTACTTAATAAATCGATAATAATTAAGTAATTAATGAATTACTTGATTAATCAAAAAATACCGTTTTTGTCAAAGCACATGTTCACTATTGTGCCCAAATGTCAGCTTCCTAGCTCAAAGGATACCCGAGATATCGCCCGGACAAACAAACAAATGAAAAATCGATCAGAGACCAGGGACTTGCTGGAATGTACTTTTTATCGGCCATTTTGGACAAATATGGCGGCCGAACCACGTGACCGATGACGTCATCATTATTTGTTTTCTAAATTAATTTATTCCTTGATGACGCTCAAGAAATTTCATCTTGATCGGCTGAAGTTTTGTACTTGTCGAATTATGACGTCATAATGGAGGCACCAATGACATCATCATTAACATATTTTATTCCTCATGGAGAGTTCTTAACAATGAGCCATGTCACAATTTTTTCTATTCAGCACTTTCGGACATATAGAGGTGCAAGGTTTTTCCGTTTTTACAAGATGGCGGCCGAACCACGTGACCGATGACGTCATTAGTTTTTTTTTCTCCACCAGTTTATGCCGACATGGCGCTCAAGAAATTGCATCTTGATCGGATGAAGTTTTGTACTTGTTGAATTATGACGTCATAATAGAGGCACCAATGACATCATCATTAACATATTTTATTCCCCATGGAGAGTTCTTTACAATGAGCCATGTCTCAATTTTTTCTATTCAGCACTTTTGGAGACATAGAGGTGCAAAGTTTTTCGGTTTTTCCAAGATGGCGGCCGAATCACGTGACCAATGACATCATCAATTGGGCACAGTCTATTCCAGGACAAGACAAATATGTGTGTAAAGTTTGGCGATTCTATGTGCAACGGTGTAGACGTAGTGCTGAGCACAGACAGACAGACAAACAAACAGACAGACAAACACAGACAAACCAACCGATCAACATACTTGCCGGAATATTTTCCGGCAAGTAACAAGAAAACAAGAAATATGTCGTGCATAGCACGATACTTGCAAAATCCCTAAAATAAGTTGTTGGCCTATGATGACCTCAAAAATACTTGGTGGTTGAATTCAGTGACCTGGTATGCAAATCCTCTTCAAATTTCAAGTTAATCAGATGAAAATTGACGATTTTAGAAATTCGATAAAGTTGGTGACCTTTGGCCAATGTTGACCTATTGACCTTTTGACCCCCCAAAAATGGGCTTCTTGCTTATGACCAACTCTACCATTTGGTGAAGTTTCGTGAAGATCACTTGAAAATTGTGACCTGTAGGCAAATGACATACAGACAAACAGACAGAATAGCGCACAAGACCAACCAATACACTTGAAAAATCTTTGATTTTCGCAAGAATACAAGAAAAGAAGAAAGAAACCGGAGTGAAAACTGAGTACTCCCTTTCAGTGTGCGTCATTGCTGAGCCCCCTTCTGTGCCCGGCAATGACGTCATGCAGCGTCAGGAGATGGCATAGGAAAGGAGCGGTGTGCAATTAGAATGTAAGGCTGTCCAGAATTTGTGTATCATTACAGTTTGTCAGATAGCCTCGAATTATGTCCACTGAACTCTGGGATGTATAATCTGAGCTCCAATCTGTACCTAGTTATAAAATGTCACCCTGGGCCGGGTTGCTAGAAGCTCGGATACTTAAAACCCTGGATAAGAGCTATTCTGCGGTTAAGATTCTTATTTTGTGGATAACTATCCGAAGGATAAAATCCGGTTGGATCGCTATCCACCAGATAAGGTGCGGATAAACTTTTGATTGGTAGATGGCAATGTCCCACAATGCATTTCACCGTCTCGTCCGCTTGCAAAGCTATCATGGCGGCTGAAGTCAAACAGACAAGAAAGAGGAAGGCAAACTTTTGGCCCAGCGAACGGGATATTTGCTGTGTCGGGCGGCAGAAGATCATATAAAGCTCATTAGGAATAAGTTTTCCAACACCCAAACGAATGATTTACAGAGAAAGAATGATTGACGATCACAGCTGCCATCAATGGCGTCGGAGACAACTATTGCTCGGTGGTTCAATCCATCCACAACCTTTTGAGATACCTTGCAATATATCATCCCCCCCCCCCCCCCCTCCTCCTCATTTCAATGGTGAAGAATCACTTAAAAATTCTCGGATCCAGATCTTCAATAAAATATAATCATTTCGTCTTTGTCAAACACCCAAAGCCTCCACCAAATTTCATGCAAATCCATCCACAACTTTTTGAGATATCCTGTTTGCAAACAAACAGACAGTGGTGGAAACATAACCTCCATCCACCTTTGGTGGCGGAAGGAATAATAAATGTTCCAAGATTTTTGCACGAAATTTCTTAAAAGTCCAGAAATCCTAGCAAATGGAATGGGCCAGCTTACAAAACCCTTTGTGAAGAACATTACTGAGCACACGTAGGGTTTCCTCACCTGCAAGTAATGGACGACATCATCCAATGAACCTATGTGAAAAGCACGACATTTGGTTGCTTTGTCTTGCATGTAAAGGATGTAGGTAATGAGGTGACTAAAAGCATTGCACAAAAGAAGGGTAGAAAAGAACATCGTCATTACCTGCGGCACCGAAGGTGCATGCAGGTTATGTTTTCACCCCTGTCTGTCTCTCTGTTTGTCTGTGAAAAAATATCTCAAAAAGTTGTGGACGGATTCAAATGAAATTTGGCAGAGTTGTAGCGCATGTGACAAGGACAAAATTATTCGATTTTGGTGAAGAACTGAATATGGATTCAGATACGAGAATTATTTAATTTTTGAGTGATTCTTTACCATTGAGAGATTGGGTGAAAAGCGACATACAGCGTGATACTTAAACTAGAACAATGCGACTGTGTCGCCAATATGCCTCCGCATAGTCCCACAACGGGAAGATGCCATCACTCTGCATATGAATGGGTTGTGGATCACGTTTGTGAAGTTTCATGTTGGTCGGATAAGGTTCGTTTTTCTATCCAAGATGGCTGCCAAACCACGTGACCTATGACATCATCATTTTCAAACTATATGCAACAGTGCTGTTCGATGATATTGGTAAAATTTCGCAACGATAGGGCGAGCGATTTCAGAGATATAATTATTTCATTTTTCCCTTCAATCGAATATGGCTGCCAAACCATGTGACCAATGATGCCATAAATCGAATATTTCAATACAAATGGGTCATAGATCATGTGCATGCAATTTCAGATTTTTACGATAAGAAATTCGATAAAAACATTTTTGCCTGGTATACCATTTCACTGATGATATCATTATAATGCTTTTGTTCTCCATTGGGAGTGCTTGACAATGTGCCAAGTTTCAAATTTTTCCATTCAGCGGTTTCCGAGGAACGAACGAACAGGAACGAATTTTCACTGAGCTATTTATTTCAGCTCAAACCGCAAGAACTCAAAAGCACTGAATAGCCCGTTAACACGGGCGGCAATTTATAATGAAAGTTCACCACACAAAAGCCACGCCTCTCAGGCGGGGCGTGGTATGCAAATAAGTCAGCCACGCCTCTCAACGGGGCGTGGTATGCAAATCGCGAGTCCGCCCGGGCGAGGCAAGTCCGGACATGTCCGGGCGAGTCCGGGCAAGTAACCGCCCGCCGGTTACGTCATCCGCCGGTGCAAGGTGATTGTGCCATGCTTCCGGTAACCGCTACAATGTACTATTATTATCTTCAAAAGGTTTAGTATTCACGAACAGCTATCAAAAGTTAAAAAGGTTAACCTTAAATGATACCGGAAATCGGACCGGAAGACGACGGCAGAGCAGAGGAGAGGAAGAGGCGGAGCGAGAGAGTCGGAGAAGAAGCTGGTTGCTTTGTGGTCTGCAACAAACGTTGTCGAGCAAGAGTCACGTACTTTGGGTTTCCTGGGAAAAAGGAATTCCTGCGATAAAGTTGTTATTGCTGTGACGAATCATCCTGCGTGTCAGGTTTGGCGTCAGATTCCGAAGAATCATCGCTGGGTCGTGACGACTCGAGAACGAGCCGTCGACCATTTTGGACTCGTGCGCTTCGCGCGTCGAGCAAACTTTCCTTGGTTCGTTAACCGTTTCCACTGCTTTCAGACGCATCTGTGGTGTGTGTGTGCACCGAGGCTTTTGACGATTACTTTGCGGCTTGCCGACCGTGAACAGTGAAAGTTCATACCGGAAGGGCGCCGTTGGATTTCCCAGTCGCCGTGAGTGCGCCTTTGTGTAGGCACTACCACGCTCGCCAGGGGCGCTGCAGTCGATCGTGACACGCATTCGCATCGGCGGTAATGGCGGCCATTTTTTTTAACATGTGCCGGTTGCAACTTTGTTTTAAATGAAGCTCGTCACCATTGTCGGTGAGTATGACTAATAAATCGAATGTCAACTGTTTAAAAACCTTTCTCCCAAACTCCCATGAGCCTCCGACCCCAAACATCCGGATTTGAAAATGGCTGCCGGGAGGGAGAAAACTGGGGTAGGCGACAATTGTTGAAATACTGTCATATTTTGAAAAGTAGCATGAAAACAATTAATACCAGCATAAACTAGAATAATTTCCGGTTCTGTTAGTGTAATTTTTGCCGATGGATGGGAATGGTCAGCAGGAGAAACCCGCGGTACAAAATCGGGTTTCGCTCACCGTGGGTGCCATGTTGATTTATGTGTTCCGACAGTGGTCATTCTAATCCATTGAAATCTCGCACAAGCGCAAGCCATCCGCTCCCTTTCTTTGTTTAATCATAAAAATATGTTCGTTATTGAAACTTTTGATGACTTTGGGGTCCATTATTTGGCCGATTTTCAAACTTGATTAATATCAAGAAAGATCACGTGACCACTTGTTGGTAAACAAGACCATGTGCTTTGGACCACGTGCTACTACATAGCCGTTCAACACACACCTACAGTGTAGACTATATGGCATGCATTTTATTCATTTTGTCATCTTTAATACCAGCAGGTCACTTCCCTGTTATGTCTGGCTTTAGCCAGAGTGCAGCCAGCACAGCAGACCAATAGTGTCATGTGTCAACTGATCCACCAGCGGAAGTCTAGTACCCAATTCTGGGAGGACCTCAGGTTTGTACATTGAGTATGAATTGTTGAACACTATTCAGTCTGTTGTCACAAGACTCATCTTTGGCAAGAACTAGGAAGGTTAATAATCACAATTGATAACAAAATAAGTGACTACAATTTTGCTGTTCCAGTTGTCACCAGATTGCATGGTATTTTAACCCTGATTCCCAGATACAAAATGTCAAGTGTATGGAATAACCCCTACTCAGACTAATAATATAATTTCAGACAAGGAATTTGCTCGTCACGTCACCTCGTCACGTCAGAACTGCTCCCAGAGAGCCTGCAGGCATCAATCAGCAGGCTGGCGGCACAGCGTTCCACACTCTTCAAACAGCGGAAGAGGAAGGGTGGCCAGCACAAACTGGAGGTGTTCATGTCAACAGAGTTTGTGCTTCCTCTTCCACAGCAGAGGAAGTCTTGGGGATGGTGGATAGCCAAGTGCGGAGAGCACCCAATGCAACAACACAGTTTGTGGAGTCCAAAGTGAAGTTTGCCAAAAACAAGACCATGTTGTGGCTTGAGGGAGAGGCAGAGGATGAGCTGCAGAAGCTTGTGACGTATGCCATGAAACGAGCTCAAGAAATGAGCCGACTGAAGAAGGAGAGAGACGTCAAGATCACAGCTGCAATTGAGCGCCGAACACATGAAATGAAGCAAAGGAGAGACAAGACCCTGCGAAACAAAACAGAAACAAAAGTGCGCCCTCTGGTGGGCAAGGTTGTGTCCAGAGAAAACTTTCTGCAGTTGTTCCCAGAGTCCAGTACAGAGGTGGTTGATGCCATACTGCCAATCCTGGAAAACCCAGCCAGTGTCGTCAACAAGTACTTGTTGCATACCTGGACAGACGAAGACGGTGTAGACGTATGCTACCAGGGCTTAGTCCAGAAATCCAAGCGCAAAGGGACAGTCCTCACCATATCCTACTGGAAGATGGAAGAAACCATTGATGACTGTGTGGACTTTGATGTTCAGTTCAAACAATTTGTCACAGACATCTTGTTCAAGGAGCTGGAGTTTGTGTGAGATTGCTACAGCAGTGTGTGTGGGGTTACGGACCAACCATCAGTTTGACTTTGGAAACATGAATTTCAGGTGTAGCTTCAGGTTTGCCTATGACCTTGACAAAACCAGGTCAAGGTCATATTAACATAATCTTTGATCTGTTGATTATTGACAGTATATGGACATAGCAATAGACTGTACAATCCTGTATTATACCTGTTATACTGTGTAGTTCTGAAATTGTGCCGTTTGGAGCAAAATAGTGGCATTTTTGCATGCTTGACCTTGAAAAATATAGGTCAAGGTCACTGATAATTAAACCTTGGCAACTAAAAACATTGTACATTAGACTTTAATAACCTAAACATGCTAAATACTTCATAAGGTACATGTAGCTGTGAATATTATGAACAAAGATGTATAGTTTCCAATATTTCGGCAATATCGCTATTGCGTAACTCGGGTTTGACCTTGAGAAATCCAGGTCAAGGTCGTACACAAGGTCAATGATTTTATTACCAAAATGCTCCTTACAAATTTTCGAAAATGCTGATATATGGTTTTACATGGTTGTCTTCATTAATAAATGCAGCAGATTGAACTCTATGTCTATTTTTTTAATTTATTATGTAATCATCCTTGAATTTGGACACAATCAATTACATCACTAATGTATTAGACAATAGGTACACTTAACGAGCTATATTCGAGTCTTAAAAGTTGAATATCTCGGAGACTAATTGAGATTTTTTTAAAATTTCAAAAGTTATGAGTTCATAAGCTCCCATAGACATAAATAATAACTTAAAGCAAGCATTTCCACAACTTTGAAATTTTAGTGGTAGTGCCTACTTTGTGCCGCTTTAACCACGTGACCATTTTCTCCGCTTTGGGCCGCGTACGCCTTTGTGCCGCTTTAACCACGTGACCATTTTCTCTGCTTTGTGCCGTTTTGGGCGGCGTGTCTGTGCCTGTCCTCCGAACGAGATTCTGGTTTCGATTCGACATCGTTCCGTTGATCACTGGAGGGGACCAACTCTGAGCTCGAAGACCAGAATATAGAGACACTGGGGAAGGTTATTTTCCATTCACTTGGAGCCCAGTGAGTAACCTCATTTATGTTAATGGATGGTACCATCATAGGAGATATTGATTGTACTCAGGATTCCTATTATTGTTGTACTGTTATTTTTGTGTGATTTTTAATACAATATTTGTTTGTATTATTGGTGTTTGTATTATTTGCAATTGATGTGGTTTCACCATTGATTTTTGATTCAGGATAACATTTTTCTGCCGTGGCTCCTCTCGGGGTTCGGAGGTATACCGAGACCAGGAGATCGTAGAGGAACCCGTAACACAATCAATAATATTTGTCCTTTTTAAATTCCATCAACATTTTTATAATCAATATTTGTACATTTTTTAAATTTCCATCAACCTTTTTACAATCAATAATATTTGTCCTTATTTCATTTTTAATTCCATCTACCTTTTTACAATCAATAATATTTGTCTTTTTAAAAATTCCATCAACCTTTTTACAATCAATAATATTTGTCCTTTTTAAAATTCCATCAACATTTTTACAATCCATAATAACTGTCCTTTTAAAAAATTCCGTGAACCTTTTTACAATAGGCATCGCAGGTAAGGTTTGAACGTGCACGGAGAGGCTTCAGCATAACGAGGAAGAAGGGGAAAGGAAGTTGAACAAGCGTTACGCCTAGGCCCCCCGTCGGTGAAGTGATGTGAGTTGACAAAGTGGAAGATGCAAGGCGGCCATCTTGGATTTTGACGTGGCGACCCAATTTTCAATAGCGTTCTTCCTTATGTGTAGATACACCCACACACCAGATTAGAAGTTGGTACTTCGCTTATTTTTCAAGATATTCCGCTCACAAGATTCAGACATACATGGCGGCGGCCATCTTAGATTTTGACGTGGCGACCCAATTTTCAATAGCGTTCTTATGCGAAGATACACCCACACACCAGATTAGAAGTTGGTACCTCGCTTATTTTTCAAGATATTCCGCTCGCAAGGTTCAGACATACATGGCGTCAGTCATACATGGCGGCGGCCATCTTGGATTTTGACATGGCGACCTAATTTTCAATAGGGTTCTTCCATATGCCTCGTTGCACCCACACACCAAATTAGAATTCGGTCCTTCGCTTACGCACGCACTTACGCACGCACGCACGGACGCACACATGGACGGAGGGGAAAACCATAGTCCCCCTTTCGCTCCGCGGTGCGACGGGGGACAATAATCATGAGCGGGAGGATATTAAAGAGAGAAGGAACCCAGAAACCACTGCACAACTAACTTCCCTTTACACTCCACGAAGTTTAAATACTTCTCTCATCGCAGAGCAAATCTTGAGAGTTTGAATTTAAGAATCTTTTTTTTGTTTCCAAGGTCCCCCCAAGAGGGGTGCACCATTCCCGGATGTACTGCAATACCGGGTCGATGCGTGGAGCGGACGGAGCAAGCCCCTGATCCAACTTCCGATCCCAAAAATCCATTTAATAGACTAGTCCCGCATTGCGGGACATATCAGCTATTAAACCGATAAGAACAGATTTATTAAAAATTAAAAAATCAAAACACATCGTTTAAAAAAATTAAGTTTCCCCCACAAAAGGGGTAATCAAATGTAAAATAGAAAGAGGAAGGGACCCTGGAAATTTCCAAAAGATCATCCAGCGTCCAATAAAGGGCACAAAGCCAGGTTTAAAAATCACGGGACCAGTCTCTTATAGGCGCTCGCTCCTCGACCTTTTGGCCGCCAAGATTCAACTAGCCACACATACATCCATTCACAGTAAACAGAAAGAAACTCATGTGAATTAAAAACAACACAATTTAAAACAAACATCAACAAATACAAGACAAGACAATCGGACTCCCTCGGCGTACTGACGGTGGCCCGACATATGTTCAATGTTTATATCCCGCGATCCCTTGATTGCGTCAATACAGCACAATCTTCTCATCAGTCTGCGGTAAGGTCGTGAAATCCCCAGACGATTCAGGGCAGACTCATTGCCTGCGAACCACGACCCCAACGCCCCGACCACAAACCCGCACACCTGGACGCCCTTGCCCTCCGCTGCCAATGCTCGGCGCAACTGAATATTTTTCTTGTTTGGCCGTTGCACAGGCAGTGAGGGCATCAGTGCCATTGTCAAAGGGGACAGCCACATCCACAATGGTGAGCTTGTTTCCCTCCACCACGGTGATATCGGGTCTTTCGCGTGGGGAGGGATCACCAAGGACGTGTTGGTCAACAAAGACTTCCCCATGACAAATGGCCTTGACCAGGCCAGGACCAGGCCCCATCTTCCGGATCATGTTGTGCCGGCGACGGATGGGCATCATGCTCGGGAGACAGTGGTCCACAATGTGTGCCAGAGTCTCTCGAGGATAGTCACACCGCCGGCACTTCATTGGGCAGGAGGGGTTCCACCGGTGTATGGCAGCATTCGTAGGCAGACAGTTGAGCCTCGCCCTGTGAATGAAGCGCCAGTCGCAAAAACGCATGAAGGATCCCGCGCGAATCCATGAGGAGCCGTTGGCAAACCTATCTCCCTTCAGGCAAGCGGCCACCTTCCCTTAGTCTGGCATGGCGAGCAACTGTTGGGCAAACTTCTCTCTGGTCCAGCTCCTCAGTGCAGCACAGATTTCACCCGCACCACACTCCTGGGACTGGGCCAGAGAGACCACTGGCTCGCCTGAAAGGGCGCGGCGGATAGTTATTTTCAATGTTCTCGCCGCAGCCCTCGCCCTTGACCATAGGGTAGAAATTTGGCCGCTATTCCCAGAATTCGCCAACCCCTCCATAGAGCCAGACAAGAACTTGTCTACGTCTGACTCCTCAGGATCACAGTGGATCGTTCGGCGGACGACCGACAAGAGTTGCTGTGAGGCAATGCTGCGCAAAGAAGGGTCTTTTGAGGCCAGAAGCCGCACCGTCTGAATGATGGTTTGGATATCTGCCTCAGACCCGGGGTGCGACCCCAACCACCACAACCACCAACCTGTATGGCCCCATCTCCCAATGGTGAAGACTGAAGAATCACTAAAAAATATATATATTGTATATACGAGCCGGATCCACATCTTCACCCAAATCAAATCATTTCGTCCTTGGCCCATATTATACCGCTCCGCCAAATTTTGTACGAATCTGTCGAACGTTTTGGGATAACTTGATCATAGATAGAGACAGGCGAAGCATTTTTGATTGAAGAAGAATCTTTTCTTTGTTTTTCAGGTTCCCCCAAAGGGGGTGCACCGTTCCCGGAGGTACTGCAATACCGGGTCGATGCGTGGAGCGGACGGAGCAAGCCCCTAATCCAACTCCCGATGCCAAAAATCCATTTAATAGACTAGTCCCGCATTGCGGGACATATCAGCTATTAAACTGATAAGAACAGATTTATTAAAAAATTAAAAAATCAAAACACAACGTTTAAAAAATTTAAAATTTCCCCCACAAAAGGGGTAAACAAATAAAAAAGAGAAAGGGACCCCGGAAATTTCCAGAAGATCATCCAGGGTCCAATAAGGGGCACAAAGCCAGAATATGTATGTTTAAATAATCAATAAAAATTTCCCCCACAAATGGGGGAATCAAATGTAAAACAAAAGGAGAAGGGAACCCCGGAAACTTCCGAAACATCATCCAGGGTCCAATAAAAGGCCCCAAGCCAGGTTTAAAAATCGCAGGACCAATCTATTATAGACACTCGCTCCTCGACATTTTGGCCACACAGTAAACAACAAAAAAAAAAAAAAAAAAAAGGGAAAAAGGACTCATGTGATTAAAAACGACACAATTAAAATAAACATCAACAAATACAAGACAAGACAAGACAATCAGGCTCCCTCGGCATACTGACGGTGGCCCGACATATGTTCAATATATATATCTCGCGATCCCTTAATTGCGTCAATACAACACAATCTTCTCATCAGTCTGCGGTAAGGTCGTGAAATCCCCAAACGATTCAGGGCAGACTCATTGCCTGCGAACCACGACCCCAACGCCCCAACCACAAACCCGCACACCTGGACGTCCTTGCCCTCCACTGCCAATGCTCGACGCAACTCTGAATATTTTTCTTGTTTGGCCGTTGCACAGGCAGTGAGGGCATCAGGGCCATTGTCAAAGGGGACAGCCACATCCACAATGGTGATCTTGTTTCCCTCCACCACAGTGATATCAGGTCTTTCACGTGGGGAGGGATCACCAGGGACGTGTTGGTCAACAAAGACTTCCCCATGACAAATGGCCTTGACCAGGCGGTTCTGGATCATATTGTGCCGGCGACGGATGGGCATCATGCTCGGGAGACAGTGGTCCACGATGTGTGCCAGAGTCTCTCGAGGATAATCACACCGCCGGCACTTGATTGGGCAGGAGGGGTTCCACCGGTGTATGGCAGCATTCGTAGGCAGACAGTTGAGCCTCGCCCTGTGAATAAAACGCCAGTCGCCCCTAATCCCCTAATCCAACGGAGCAAGCCCCTAATCCAACTCCCGATGCCAAAAATCCATTTAATAGACTAGTCCCGCATTGCGGGACATATCAGCTATTAAACTGATAAGAACAGATACTACGACGATTTTTTATTAAAATGAAAACCAGCAAACAAGTGTCAACCATCAAAGCAAGTCACAATTGCTCAATCGAAGATCCTCCACAACAATTACAACATATTCCGTAAATCCACATAAAGAAACATCTCTCTCTTAAACAAGGCAAGAACATAATTCATAGAAAAATGATGCATCCCATAACATGCTGAGACCCTCGCCTTCCACAAGGCCATTTTCAAACAATTCAATATTTTCCAGAACACGATTTGTTTCGGTTTACATTGATTGCCAAACGGACCGTACAAAATCATTTCCCAACTTAAAGTAAACTTAACCTTTAACTTGCACAAAAACTTACACAAAACCTCATTCCAAACTAAGGAAGCAAAAACACAATCCCACCAAAAATGCCGAACTGACTCCGATTCTTGACATCCAATATATGGGCATTTATTGGTGGAGACATGACCTCTTACTGCTTGCACAGCCCTACATGGCAACAAGTGGTGTGCGTAAAAACCCGGCATTGCGGATCGCGATTCCAATGCTTTTGTCCATTAGACACACCAGCTATGAATAAATTGTGAATAATACATTAGAGGACCCGAATCGATTTGGGGGGTTTTATGATTTTTACAGGGATCAAGCCACGTGGTTTAGTGCGAATGCAGCACAACAGGAGGAGATCACGTCGTATTTGTACTCCTGACTTGGGAAGTCGATCCACTCGCAATCCGTTCCAGTTGTTCCATCCAGCTTTGCATGCTCCGCCAATCAGAGGACCGTCGGGGTTAGAAGAGGAAGAGGGTAAACCTAGTTTATCCGACGAGATGCAGATCTGAGAATCGAGTGAATGACGGAGACAGAGGGCACCATTATAATGATGAAAGCACCATCTCCTCTCGCTCCTCTTCCTCAGCCTCATTCTCATCCCCTCTCCTCCTTATCTCCTCTTCCTCTGTGTGCCGAAGCCTCTCCGTGCACGTTCGAACCTTACTTGTGATGACTGTTGTAAAATGGTTGACAGAATTTTTTAAAAGGTTGATGGAATTAAAAATAAAAAGGACAAATATTGATTGTAAAACAGCTGACATAAGACACCCAGAATTTCTAAACAAATCTATGGGCACTTGCAGGATGGTCCAGACTCGAGAGGTATGCACACTCACCTCGCATCCCGACCCAACTACAAACTCTTTCACATGTAAAGCGAATCATCAGTATGCCTTCCCTCGGATAGACGTTGAACATAAATCCTGTCCGCTGACAGTTGCTGGACATTAAAGACCCCCACGGTGTCCTTCACAAAGACTAGGTGAGCACCTTGGCCATATTCCAAATTCCTGCTCCAACCTACAGGGCCATCAGCAGCACAGACCCCTACGGTGTCCTTCACAAAGACTAGGGGAGCACCCTGGCCATATTCCAAATTCCTGCCCCAACCTACAGGGGGCATCAGCAACACAGGCACACCGCAGGCGATGACGCAACTCGCAGCCTTGTGAGACTGTACAGTGTACACACACAAAAAAGAAACACCCACACTGAGATATTCTAAATACGTAAACAAGAAATATGTCGTGTATAGCTTGTCGATCAAGTGCAAGTGCAAGTGTCGTGCTTGTCGTTAAAGGCGGCAAAAAGGGTTGGCGTCAGGAAGGGCATCCGGCCGTAAAACATTGCTTCAAAAAGGGGACCGAAAAACAACAACAACCACAGTTCCCGAAAAAGGCCAACCCCCGCTTGCGGGGAAAAATGGCCTCGAAAGGTGGTTTATAGCACGATACTTGCGAAATCCATAACATAAGTTGTTGGCCTATGATGACCTCAAAATTACTTGGTGGTTGAATTCAGTGACCAGATAATCAAATCCTCTTCAAATTTCAAGTTAATTGGATGAAAATTGAGGATTTTTGAAATTTGGCCAATGTTGAGCTTTTAGCCTATGTTGACCTCAAAAATAGTTAGTGGTTGAATTCAGTGACCACATATGCAAATCTTCAAATTTCAAGACAATCGGATGAAAATGAGCATTTTAGAAACTAGACAAAGCTGCTGACCTTTGGCCTATATTGACCCTTTGACCCCAAAAACAACAGGCTTCTTGTTTATGACCAACTCTACCATTTGGTGATGTTTCGTGAAGATCAGTTGAAAATTGTGACCTGTAGGCGACTGACATACAGACACAGACAAACAAATGAAAAATCGGTCAGAGATCGAAGACTTGCCGGAATGTACTTTTTTTTATTGGCCATTTTGGACAAATATGGCGGCCGAACCACGTGACCAATGATGTCATCATTATTTGTTTTCTAAACTAATTTATTCCTAGATGATGCTCAATAAATTTCATCTTGATTGCATGAAGTTTTGTACTTGTCGATATATGACGTCATAATGGAGGCACCTATGACATCATCATTAACATATTTTATTCCCCATGGAGAGTTATTTACAATGAACCATGTCTCAATTTTTTCTATTCAGCACTTTCGGAGCTATAGAGCTGCAAAAATTTTCGGTTTTTCCTAGATGGCGGCCGAACCACATGATCGATGACGTCATCATTGTTTTTTTTCTCCACCAGTTTATGCCGACGTGGCGCTCAAGAAATTGCATCTTGATTGGATGAAGTTTTGTACTTGTCGAATTATCAAATTATGATGTCATAATGGAGGCCTTGGGCCGAGAGAGTTAAAAATTGGGCAGTATTCCAGGGCAAGACAAATATGTGTGTAAAGTTTGGCATTCTACGTGCAACGGTGTAGATGTAGTACTGCGCACAAACAGACAGACAGACAGACAAACCAACCAACCAACATACTTGCCGGAATTTTTTCTGAGACAACAGAAACCTGACCCCTTTTTTCAGAAACCTGACCCCTGAAAACCTTTTTCTGAGACCCCCCCCCCCACCAAAAAGGGATGCCATTGATACAGCAAATTGTCCATTTCATCAAGATTAAAATTGACGATCTTGATCAAAGCTCGGGTCAATAGGATGAAAAGTGACGATTTTTCAGATGAAAAATGATGATTTTGGAAGGTTGAAGTTTGAGGGGTCATAAAAAAATAACTATGCTCATGCCAGGCGGCAGTAAGTCGGGCAACTCAAGGCTGGTTTCCTTTGATGTCATGCAGCTTTTGCGAGGATTACGGAGGGAGAACTGGATGTTTATAACTAACTAGCAGAAGTACCCGGCATTGCCGGGCGGGGGAGGGGAGGGGAGGGGAACGGGGGGGAGGGGAGGGGAACGGGGGGGAGGGGAGGGGGAAGGGGAGAAGAGGGGGGGATGGGGAGGGTGAGGGATGGGAGGGGGTGAGGAGTGGGAGGGGGTGAGGAGTGGGAGGGGCAGAGGGGAAGGGAAGAGGGGGGGATGGTGAGGGATGGGAGGGGGTGGAAGGGGGGAGGGGGAGGGGGGACCCGGCAGAAGTACCCGGCATTGCTGGGCGGGGGAGGGGAGGGGAACGGGGGGGGGAGGGGAGAAGAGGGGGGGGAGGGGAGAAGGGTGGGGGAGGGGAGGGGGAAAAGGGAGGGGGAGGGGGGGCGGAGGGGGAGGGAAGGGGATGGCCAGTCAACAATGACGTTGCAGTTCTCATGGTCGGAGAACAGCACAACAATCGGACATAGTCCTGCATATTCGCAACAGCACGAAGCGGATTTTGGAGACTCACCGATCCTGTGACGTCCTCCAGTACCGGCGTTGCCGGGCGGGGGAAGGGAGACCCGTACATTCGCCCTCTCGACTCAAGCTCACTCGGACAAAAGCCTCGCACAAATTACACCGTGAAGGCCCAATGGTCATGTCTATGCCACAAATCACGGGCGCACTGAATTGAAAATATATAGAACGCTCATACTCCGTGAAAAGTGAAGCCGCTGTGTCGCCATCTTGGTCAGCACGACTCGACCAACTCGCTTCGCGGATCTCGTTTTGTGCGGCAAGAAACTGCTCCAATCGGTTATGGAAGGGTTGTGGAAAGACGTTTCACAGCTGTTTCAAAGACATTTAATTCATATCGCACAAAATCGATACAAAACACGATCGCATAAAAGGTGAAGCGACGTGTGACGGGATGGAACATCACGTGATCGCTCTGAGCGAATCAGTCTGGCGGCGGGAATGGAACATCACGTGATCGCTCTGAGCGAATCAGCGAGCTGCTCTGGAACCGGCTGAGATTAGCGGGTACTTCTCTGAAATGCGCTGAGGTAAATATGAATAAAAAATATGGATCGTCAAATATTTTGAGTTCGGCCATGTTCGTCCCACGCTCAATGGCCATGTCTATGTCAAATATCAAGCACGTAAGCCTCTCCGTTTAGGAGTCTATCGGTAACATTACACACACACACACAAACTGTGTTTTATATATATAGATATCTGGGAAATGCGGGCCTTGGAGAATGCTGTTGTCTCAGCACTGTGATGTCAGTGTTGATATCTCCACAAGGCCCCCCCCCCCCCCCCTCTTGCCTCCTCCACCTTCCTCCTCCCAACCTCCTGCCTTGCAACTTCAAACTCACACAACCACCCCCAGGAGATAAACAATTGAAGACGATATAAATGATTTGTGTACAAGGATTCGGGGAGAAAAATAATGAGCTGGATGACTTAGTCCTGTAACCGCTGATGTGTTTAAGTATCCGTGTGTACCTGATGTCATCAAAGTCATGCCGAGATGTTTTTCTCCCTCTTCTGAAGGAAATAAATGCTTCATGTAAACCATGACAAAATGGAGAATTAAAAGTATCAATTCTTCCACACCACTGATAGGTTATATCTGGATTCGGACCTGAACCAAATTCTAATCAATTCATCCTTGTCGCCTACCCAACTCATCCACTAAGTTTCGTCCGAATCCGTCCATAACTTTTTGAGATATCCTGCTCACAGACACACAGACAGACAAACAGACAAGAAGGCATCAGGCGGAAATCGAGAACCTTGAACTTTGACATATAGTCAAATAGCATTGAAAACATAACCTACATCCCCCTTTGGTGGTGGAGGTTAAAATTGATCTTTTGAAATTGGTCAACAAAAAGGGTTTCGAAAGAACAAGATTATTCTTAAAGGGAAAAACAAATGAAAAGGCAACAAATCACCATGGTATCTGAATCCAGGAGCTGCACGCTGTCATGGGCCAGGAACATGGTCACGCTTTGAGACCAGAGGCGGCGCTCCACAGCCATCTGGTGCATCTTCTGAAATCCTTCCTCGGAGCTTGAAGGTCCACCCAGCACTCCAAAAGGAAATGTCACCAGGTGCTGGAAGGAACAGTTAAAACAGGTTCAACCGCCATGCAGCGCCCGAAAAGAAATGACGTGCATATGTAACCGGTCATTCGTTTTTTGTGTGAAAAGTTTGAACAAGATCAGTAAATGCATGTCCGAGAAATGGTTGAGGACGTGTTCAATATAAGGTTTTTTTTACAAGTAAAATGGCCGCCAGTCGGCCATCTTTGATCGCATCGTGAAACAAAATGATGTGCATATGTTCACCGTCATGTATTGTCTTTGCGCCACGTATGAACAAAATCAGTCCATGCATGTCCGATTTATGGTTGCGGACGCATGGATGCATGCATGCACGGATGATGAACGCACGGATGCATGCACGCATGGATGCACGCAAAACCAAAGCGTTCAGAATCATTGGAATCTCCCGTGATGAAGCTGATTCTGAGGGCCTTTCTCTCTCTCACCGCAGGCAGGTTTGTGGTCTTTCTGTCTTCTACCGACTCCTCCGGCCTTGCTCCCCCAGCTCTCTCTGGGCTCTGTCCCGCAAATATTCCTACTAGTCTAGTCAAATTTCTGGGAAACGTGAATTCATGAGGCATTTTTGAGTAAAAGCAAGCAAACCACTTTTTCTGGGGTAGTTTTTCGTGCTGAATACGAATCTGTTGTTTGCCAAGCCCAAAAATGCGTAATTAGGTCACTAATCAAGGTCAAAGGTCAATGAGTGCAAAATTCAAAATTTTTGAAAAAATGTTTTATTTTACATCACCTATCTGTACATTTCAATTATTTTACAGTATTTTGTCTGGTAAGGTTACTACAGCTTTTCACAATTATGAAAGTAAAGGGAATTGTGAAGGGAAAAAATCAGATTTTTGTGAATATATCCGTAATGAAGCAACTTTTCGTTTTTTGACATACTGTTTTAATTCACTTGAATTGTTGCCTTAAATACCATCAGTGAAGTGGTTTACCTGAGTCCTATATAATAGCAAGATTGTTTTCTACACTAAATGTCAATATTTGACTAATTAGCCACTTAATTAAGGCTAACGGTCACAAGGCGCAAAGTGCACTTACATGGCACAAGGCGCAAAATGCACTTCATGGCAAACATGTTTGGAGTGCAGGCAGTTGATCATTATCACATGTATTCTTAATTAATCCTGAATCAATTGCAGTCTGTCAGACTGATTGGCTGGAAGGAGGAGCCATCCAGGGGAATGCCAATTAGCTTAACTGTGTAAGCTCTGACCCCCCCCCCCCCCTACTTTGGCCTGTTTCGACATGGTGTTTCACTGGCATTGCACTTGCAGGCCTCAGTGCAGAACTGTTTCCCCCACTTCCGACAAGAGCAACTATCAGAACTGCAACCTTTCTTGCAACCACACTGAGTAAGTTCTCGGCATCCCTTTGGAATTGACGGTAAAGTTGTAAGAACCGGTGACAACTTGTCATCAACGAGTTTCCATCCACAATCAGTCGGCGGTGGCAGATCTGTCATTGGATTACTGGCCTCTCTCCAAATGAAACTTTGGTAGTTTGCACGCTCTATGTGGAACTTTGCTGCATCACTAGATGGAGGTAGGGTCTCCGTTGCATGGCATTTGTTGAACAGTTTAATGCGGGCTTGATTGCAGTTCTCAGATGGTTCCTTGTAGATATGGCAAATGAACTTTTCAGCATCTTCTGTGACCTTCTTTGATGGTGTCGGAAACTGCTGTTGTTGGATCTTTTCAACTGCTGTTGGTATATCCAACGTTGACGTATTGGATGGTTTGATGTCTCCAAGACCGCTTTCAGCAGATGGCCCCCTCTGCCAGGCAGCTAACTGAGTAGCGTGAAATGTATTTTTGCCATCTAGGGTAGAGTCATTGATGTCAATATTGTCGCCAGAAAAATGCACAAATCGTCCCGAAACCAGGTTGCTGGTAACAACTGCCCCAGTTTCTTGATCAAGCGCTTTCAGAGTGTTTTCAGCCATGGCAGTGTCATACCTAAGAACCCGGTTATAGCTGATTATGTGCCCAGCATTATGGAATAGCTCAACTAATTTCTTTGATCGAGTTGACTGGTGCAGCGTCATACCCATTCCAACGTGTTTAGGCGGTGCCTTCTTGTCTCCACATACACCATAGACCATGTCTTGTCCAATGCTAAGGACCCTTGTCTTCTTCACCCAACCAGTTTCAGACATCTCACTTTCGTCAAACTCAGCATCGACACTACTTTGGCCTCCAAGCAAGATATTCACAAACATGAGTACAGATGGTGGTACACTTGCCAACTCTGCTTTTTCGCTTACATCGCAACCTTCGAATGCAGGATGTGACATGATATCACTGCGGAGTTGCAGAGCAACGTGCACTAAAGACAGAAAATGATCATCCTGTTGTCTAAATATGGGAATATAGTCTGCACTGTTCTGACCGCACACCATTTCTGAAAGAGGTATGTGACTGAAATGTCGTGGAAGAAGCAAAGTTTGTTTCTCTGAAGGCGCCAAATTTCTTAGCACAAGAAATTCATAAATGTCCCCAATGCAATTCGACAAAGTTTCTTTAAAAGTCCCCAGTCTACTAAGATACGATGTAGGAATTGTGCCGTCGCACTCACTGGCTAACTCTTTGTACCTCTCGAACACTGCAGATAGTTCAAATACGTGCCCTTTCTCAGCAGAGTGACGCAGCTCTTGACACAACCATGATATCGCCATGTCTGCTGATTTGCTTTCAGTTTCCGCCCTTTTGACATCCCTAAAGAATTTACTAAGACAGTTAACATGGTAACATGCCTCAGCTGAGATTAAATCATTCTCATTTGCAGTACGGACTAAGATGTTATGTACAAATTTAGCTTTTTCCGTAATTTCATTACTCATTTTGAAGGTTGTGACACGACTTGTCTTCTGCTTCTTGTCAAAGTTCTGGCAGAACATACACAATGTCCAGTTCATCTTAGTAGTACTACTGCGTAAAAACGGACATGCTTCAGCCGAAACACTCTTTCTTTCAGGATCTTTTTCGTTTTTCGATTGTTCCTTGGCTAGCTTAGCATTTATTTTCCCCTTGTGTGTGTATGCAGAGTAACATAGCTTATGCCATTTAAGTTTGGGGAGACTTTCTGGAGGCTCTGCAAAGAGAGTCGAAAGCCTGTCCACGGCTGATCGAAATTCATAGTGTCTAAGTTTGCATCGGAGCTCGGTCGCCTCTCTGATGGCAGCAATACCCTGGTTTGTCTGGTTGAAAATCGTATCTTTGACCTGGCTAGTTCCCTGACAAATGATACAAAGTTCAAACGACACATCCTCACGCTGTCGCTTGAGGCTGGCAATAGGTTCCATGGTTGGCCTGAGGGGAGAAACAGAAACCAAACTAAGCACCAGGCACGCATGTTCTGACCATGAAAACTACAACGTTGTATGATATACTGCAACAGCCCTTAAATGATCGAATAAGCGCAGGCAGTGTTGGCCCGGGTTTTAATCTTATTCTCAAAGACACAAAGTAAAGCTTCTTCAAGACAAAACATCTAACCGATATCACTAATTCATTAGTGGTAGATGCATTAGGCACTCATCGTCAATGCCCATGCCCTGCCTGTCTTTTTGCTACTGTTAGGTAAATGTACATGTATGTAGGCCTGCCTATGATGTGAGATGTCAAGCATACATTACACATTTGTATGTACATGTATCTCACCAAAGAAGAATGCATTCCTTTACTTTCATTTGATTTTATATTTCATTTTTTAACAATCTTAAAAAGACCCTTACCTGTACTCCTGAAATGTTTAATGCCTGATGCCTAGGGTACGAACTAGATGGCTTATGCTAGGCTATTAGATTCATTCTTCATCATTAAGGGTCTATTGAAGAACACCCTGCTCTGTCTGAATGGAAATGATTTGACAAACATGGCAAATGCATTGGGGTCAGAAAGATGAAGCCACTTTCACTGTTGAGTGAAAGGGATGGTTTCAAGTGCAAGTAACTGTTACGTCATTGCAAGACTTTCGCACTCATTGACCTTTGACCTATGTTGTTTACCGGTGACATTTAGATTCTGTCTTTATAAAATCTATCTCTAGACCATCAATAGGAGCATAAAAACTCTGCCCCATTGTGCATTTAGAGGTTAAACTGCAAGCAAATTACGCAAAAACTAATTGTCGCCCCTTACAGAGATAAAGGCAAATGAGCATAGATGTGTCCTCACGTTTTCCTTTAAAAATAAGATTTTGAAAAGCTTTAGCAACCTTACTAGACAAAATATTGTAAAATAATTGAAATGTACAGATAGGGGATGTAAAATAAAGCATTTTTTCAAAAAAATTGAATTTTGCACTCATTGACCTTTGACCTTGATTAGTGACCTAATTACGCATTTTTGGGCTTGGCAAACAACAGATTCATATTCAGCATGAAAAACTACCCCAGAAAAAGTGGTTTGTTTGCTTTTACTCAAAAATGCCTCAATCATTCTAGAAAGGCACATTTTCAGATTTTTTGACTAGGCTATACAGGTTGCACAAGATCTGCCACAACCCTCTTATGGTTAAACTGCCAAAATCAAGACTCTCTGCTCACCTTCACTCCTTCATTCCTCTTTTCTCCCGCCTCTGGAACAAACTCCCTCACTCCCTTCAATCCCACTCCACCCTCCAGGTCTTTAAAACAGCTGTTCACCACCATCTATCTTCCCCCATCCAAAACCTTGATCTTTTCTACCCCCGCTAATATATCCCAAATCCGCCTCTTTCAATCCCCAACTTCTTTCCTGAAATTCCTAGTAGTGTTCATTTGCTTTATACCGTGTACCCCTCCCTCCTCCCCAGCCCTCCCCCCTTCCACAGATCTATCGACGCCCCTGTTGTGCTTGTGTGCTTCCCTCTCTCTCCCCTCCTTGTCTCCCGCTCCCTTCAGTGTATGTTTTATGTGTCTGTGCATGCTTTCATGTTCAATGTGTTAACTCTTACTAGTAGTGTTCTGAATTGTGCCTCGAAAAGTGCCTCGATTCTGAATACAATTTTTTTTTTGTTTTTTTTGTTTTTTACCATTTACTCTCACATTGCATGAAGACGTGTTCATGACCCCAAAAAGCATATATATGATGTGCAAAACAGAATGGCAGTATTTAGTTTGGCCCGATCAGGGATCGAATCCAAGACAAATCAATGGCGAGGGCAATACCAACTGAGATGTCCAATCAGGATGGTTTGTGTTTTTATATTAATTTTTTTCCCTTTTTTTTTAACAGCATCTAAGACTCATGGAAGAGTTTGTACATTTTAGAATACAGCATATGAAAGAGGACATTAGGAGATAACAATGCACTTTTAAATAAATCAGAAGGACGTTAAGAAATAATGGGGAAATCATCGCAGCAGCCTGAGGATTTTCAATCTGGGGTTTCACTGTCTCAGCATCAGAGAAGTGCTCAGACGGGGACAACAGGCTCACTAATTGGGGGAATGATAACGTATCTAAGTTACCAAATTTTACATGTTATTCTGTGAGACAAAGAGCTAAGAGGATGACATTCCTTGTGATATTGTATGTAAAAGGAGAAAAAGACATAAAATGTCATTGCCCCCGTGGTTTTAGTAATTTTAATGTACGGAGTTAAAGTCCGTCAGTCGGCCATCTTTGGTAGGATTACAAAACAAAGTCTTCTGCATATGTATACTCTCACGTGTTGTCTTTGTGTCAAGTTTGAACAAAATCGGTCCATGCATACACGTGAAATGGTTGGGGACACGTTTAAGTAACAAAATGACCACCAGTCGGCCATCTTATAAGTAAAATGGCCGCCAGTCGGCCATCTTTGATCGCATCGTGAAACAAAATGATGTGCATATGTACACCGTCATGTATTGTCTTCATGCCACGTATGAACAAAATCGGTCCATACATGTCCGATGTATGGTTGCGGACGCATGCACGTACGGACAAATGGACGAGACCCAATCCACAAGCCCCCGTTTCGGACTAAGTCCAACGGAGGCTAAGAACACTTTGCACAATTCCTGTAAGAATGTAATATGAAGAAGACAGAACCTCAACGTTGAAACTTGACGTGTTGTCCAGTGATCCTTGTTTCTTGGAATATTGCTTCCTCTGCACTGCAGGTCATAAGAACACGTGTAATTAACACACTTGAGAAAACTTTTTGGAGCTGTAAACAGATGTAGATGTAAACACAAAATGGCCAACTTCCGCATACATATGTGTAAATATGACAAACTAAACACTAAACGCTAAACAAATGACAAACACCTACTCGAGCATTGTTACGGGGTCAACCTCGAGGGGAGCCCCGGCAGAAAGATGTATGGTCCTTGGGTGAAAATAAGTCAATCAATAACGAGTCCACACCAAGGGTTACGAACAAACCCCAATATATTCCCAAATCCCGCACAGGAATCACAATGCGTTTACAGCACTTCCATACAATCCTTATCTATAGTATAGGTGGCGCCACCTTAACCCACAACAGTGTTGGCAACACTCACGGCCCTTGCCCCCAATGTCTCTGCACGCCTCCCAGGTGACGTCGAGTCGATCCAGCGATCGGGGAAGCAATGTCCGATTCCAATCCGGGGCTGGGAGTGGATACTCGACAACCTCAGCGAGGATACCCGACTTCGCAGGTTCCGCAGTAATCCGGCGCTCTCCTGACGCGCGGACTTCGGTTCACAGAGGCACGGTTCCCTTGTCCTTCACGTTCGGCGGCTCGGTCTCGAGCTGCAGTCTCAACTCTCAACCGTCTCCTCCTTCGTCACGTCACTCCAATCTCTTTCGCGTGCCAGGCCCAAGGTGCGACCCGTACCCGCCCTCGTAGGCGTCGAGGCGAACAGCGCCGGGCGCTTGGTTCCTTCCAGGACCACACGGCACCTTGACACGTAACCGGCAATCAATCACCCCGCGCAGGTAACTCCTCTTGCCAGACGGGCTTTTCCAACTCCGTTCCAAAGTAGGTACGATCGCCTCCGCTCACGTCGGATCTCTCGAAGCTTAAGATGGCCGCCCTTCCTTCTCCTTCTCCTCCTCCTCTTCTTCACCATCCAGTTTCCGGTCTCATTTTTCCCAGAAGGGCTCCTGACCCTTTAATCACAACAACCTTTAATAGAATATACATTAATAAGAAATGACCTGAATTGTAACCCCCATAAATAGTTTGGGAGCGTATGTAATCCCGTGGGATTTTGATGTTTATTTTGTATTCTTTGCGGGAAATCATTAATTATGATGTGTGTAAGGGAAAAAAATTTGGAACCAATTTTTTCGAGTATGTTTGCATATTTTTTTATGCAAATTAGGTATGACGTCAAAATTCGTAAATAAAAATTAAACGATGTAAATTTTCTTTGCAAAATATGATACAAATTAAATTTTGTGGACCCTATGCATATATTTTAGCAGACATTGTCTGTATTCAGTATCTTATCTATATAATAATAGCGTAAGGACTCGACTTTGTTATCCCTTTTACGCCGCACCCAGTCACCCGATGCCCACGGCACTAATGGATTTACGATCTACGAACCGCGCTCTTTGTTTATCACGTACAGACATACTCGAAAAATCTGAATTAGCCGACGTTAGGGCCCAAAAGCGTCCGATTAACGGCCGATACGATAACCTTGGTTCATGATAACCTTCAAGTGGCTGCATCAATGGTCAATTCAGCATGTCAAGAGCGCAAGTATGACGAATTAGACAACCGACACAAGCAATTACTAGCTGTGGTAGATGTCTCTTTAATGGACAAGCTGAATGAATTTGATGCAAAGATGGAAACAAGTCATCCTACTTTCAAATTTGCCAGAGATTACATGAAATTTGTGGCTTGGATATGGATGTTCATTCGTGCAACACGGGAAGGCAATTGGAAATTGCATCTAGAATCACTTAGAGCATTGTGTAAGTACTTCTTCACACATGATAGACAAAACTATGCCCGCATGGTTCCACTGTATTTGGCACAGATGGAGAAATTGGAAACAAATGATCCCGATATCTATACAGAATTCATGGCTGGCAACTTCTGCGTCTACAAAAATGAAGTCCCTTTCTGCGCAATAGGCCCAGATCATGGCATTGAACAGGAGAACAAAGTCATGAAGATCGTTGGAGGTTTGAAAGGGCTAACACAGCAACCGGCAGCTATGGCCAGATGGTTTCTGATTGCACCTGAGCTAAGTCGCTTGGTCAATGAAGCTGAACATTTGGTGGGTAAAGTCTCCCAGAGATCAGTAAAGCATCATGATTTGTCAGATGCTAAGTTGGAACGGTATGAGGATAATGTAGGCAAGTTGAGAGAGGTGCTGAAAGTGAATGATCCATTCATTATTGAAGATGATGAGCTCATCAACATCGTCACACAAGCGATCATGCCAGAGGTAGTAAAACAGGCAGTAATACAGCGAGATAGTGTTGGAGAAGAGATGTTTGAGAAATTTGTTCAAGAGCGTCTTGTAAACCTAGAGCTGAATATCTGGAGTCCTATGAAGAAGGCAAATCTCAAGACTTGGAAGACAGCAAGAATGGTTAAGAAGAGCAAGAAAGCTGTCGCTGTTACAGCAATTAAGAATGAAAGAGCACTGTTCGCCCGCCTCCTTGTTGTGATACTGTCACGGCCAGATATTGACCTGAAGGAGAGCATCAGTGAGTTTGAGTTTGCAGAATATCCTCATTCACTCTTCACTTTTGATGGTATCTTGCAGTCTTGTGTTGCCAAAAGTAAGCTGATGACTATCTTGGAACGTTTGCCTGACCAACAGCAGCTTGTTGTTGCACAAGGAGAGCAAACACAGCATGGCAGAGTCACAATCATTGATGGAATGGCCGTGGTCCAGTCAATGGGGAAACCTACATGGGTGAAAACTTGCTACGATCTCGCCAATCACTTTTTGCATGTCCTCGATTGCAAATCTCAAGGATTTCATGAAGTTCATGTCGTTTTTGACCGACATGACATTCCTAACTCCCTGAAGGAAAGAACACGCAATTTGCGCCTAGGAGATCATAGAAGCCTTGCTTACAATATCTCCGATGAGGCAATCATTGAAAAGGTGACGCTAAAGCAACTGCTGAACAACCAAGACAACAAGCAAAGACTCACTCTCTATCTAGCATCACACATCTTGAAGCATCGCAAGGAATCTGAGAAGATATATGTGACAACACTCAGTGAGGAATGCAAATCAAACAAGCTCATATTCGATCATCTGAACAGTACTCAAGAGGAGGCAGATACAAGAATGCTACTTCATGCTCTTGACGCTTCGCAGAGGGGGGCCACGTCGATCTGCATTCAGAGTCCGGATACAGATGTGTTAGTTCTCGCCTTGTGGTGCTACAAGGACTTGTGTCCTGCAACATCGATGCTTGTTGGAACAGGTGGTCTTCGGCGAACTATTGATTTAGGTCCTATATATGATGCCCTGGGCAGTCAGAAAGCTTCTGCACTCCCTGGCTTCCACGTCTTAAGTGGTTGTGACCAGACTGGCACATTCTGCGGGAAATCAAAAATTTCCTGCTGGAATACACTGCAGAAAGCCGATGGTGATATTGTTAGAGCATTTGGCAACCTTGGAAACACTCCAAGCATACAGGAAGATGACGTCAGTGAATTGGAGCGCTACGTATGTCAACTCTACGTTCCTGGCACAACAATCTCTTCTGTGAACGAGATGCGTTGGTTCCTCTTCAGTAAGCGCCAGTACACAGATGAGAAATTGCCCCCTATAAAGGCCACCCTAGTACAGAAGATCAACAGAGCAAATTATGTCACCATGATATGGAAACAATGCGGCACTGCATCTTCAACTCTACCTCCACCAACTTCTCATGGATGGCGTCTGGAAGGTGACCGGCTTCTTCCTGTACCAACAACAGTTTTGCCAGCACCTCAGGCTGTGCTTCAACTAGTCAAATGTGGATGTAAAGGAAGTTGCTCTACGATGATCTGCTCATGTCGGAAGCACAATCTCAAATGCATCACAGATATGTGTACCTGCGAAGTAGCTTGTGAGAACAGAATTGTTAACATACATCCTGCAGGTGACGACAGTGACGATGATGATGATGTTCTTGAAACGTAGCTCATGCGGTCAGCTCCAGATATGTCCATGTACTTATTTTTGGTTTCCTTGTTTTAAAACCATTTCATGTATAATGGCATTATTGCATACATCAAATGCATGGTGAACACTATATTACTATGACATCATAACTAATTTGCATATGATGGTTTGATAGGTCCCCTTGAATATAATGAAGATATTGTAGCGGTTACCGCTGGATGCACACAATCGCCTTGCACCGGCCAGAACACGGCCAGACGCGCCTCTCCCGGGCATGCCCGGACTCACTGTTCCCGGGCACGCCCGAACCTCCCGGGCACGCCCGGTCTCGTCTTTCCCGGGCATGCCCGCTCTCGCTTTTCCAGGGCTCGCCCAGAGCGTCCGGGCATGCCCGCTATCGCCTTTCCAGGGCTCGCCCAGAGCGTCCGGGCATGCCCGCTATCGCCTTTCCAGTGCTCGTCCAGAGTGCCCGGGCACGCCCAGCCTCGACTTGCCAGGCCGCAGCCAAACACGCCCGGGCAGGTCCAGACTCGCCTTTCCAAGGCTCGCCCTTGACACCCGGGCATGCCCGGTATAGCTTTTGCCGGGCAAACTTCCCGACATAAATGTGTATATATATTGCTGCCCGATAAATGGGCTTGTCAGAATACCTGAGCTGTTTTGTTTCAATAAAGCAACTCGGACGAATTCCGTCTTTGGTCGCGTCAATTCTTTCGACTCGCGTTGGAGCGCAGTTCCTTCATTGGTGACCTACCGACATGGACACGGCAGTGACGCTTAAACTGCCTACCTTCTGGGAGGCTCACGCGGCTGTTTGGTTCGCCCAGGCGGACTCCCAGTTCGCCCTGCGAGGCATCACCGCGGACGACACCCGCTTCCACCATGTTGTGGCGGCGCTCGGTTCCGCCACCGCGGCCCGCACCTTGAGCCTCCTCGAGCACCCGCCGGCTGCTGACAAATACGACGCGCTGAAGACGCTCCTCCTCGACGCTTTCGCCCTCTCACCGGCAGCACGCGCACGGCGCCTGCTCGCTCTGCCCGAGCTCGGCGACACGCGCCCGTCCGAGCGCATGGACTATATGCTCTCGTTGCTCGGTGAGCACTCTGGATTTTCTGTTCCGCGAGCTGTTCCTTCGCCAGCTGCCTCACCCGGTACGCCTCGCCCTGGCTGGCACGTTGATCACGGATTCCCGCGCCCTCGCCAGGGAAGCCGAAAAGATCTCCTCGGCGGGCCAGCACATCGGCGCGGTTACCTGGAGCCCGCCGCCGTCCGAGGCGACGCCGGAGCGCCCTGCGCGGTTGGAGGCCGAACTGCCGGTGCAACTGGCGGCCGCACCGCCCGCTTCCGACACGACGGCCGGGGCCTCCACCTGACCGGGCGTGGTGTTATTACCACGCCAGGTTCGGACACAAGGCTCGGACGTGCCGGCCCCCGTGCACTTTCGGCAGGTCGGGAAACGGCCGGGCCGGCGTTCATTCCCAGCCATGAGCGCCGGCCACTCGGGCAACTTGCTGTTTATTCGGGACAAAGCGTCTGGGCGGCGTTTCCTGTGTGACACCGGCGCCCAACTGAGCGTCATACCCGCCTCCGAGCAGGACAGGCGGGACGCCGTTTGCGGCCCCTCTTTGGTCGCTGCTAATGGCTCGGCCATACGCACTTTCGGCCCACGCGTCGTCACCCTCTGCTTCGGCAGCCAGCGCTTTCAATGGACTTTTGTTACCGCCAGCGTCCCCGTGGCTTTGCTGGGCGCCGACTTCCTCTGCGCGCACGGGCTGCTGGTCGACGTCAAACGACGTCGCCTTGTCCACGCCGAGACCTTCAGCTCCCTGGCATGTACAATGAGCAGCTCCGCGCCGACCGAACTGGTGTGTGCCCTCCCGGCAGCGAACGAGTTCGCTCGCCTGCTCGTGGAATTCCCGGCCCTCACGCGGCTGACGTTTTCGGCTGTCGCGGTGCGGCACGGGATCGAGCACCACATACCCACTATGGGCCCGCCGGTCTACGCCAGGGCCCGCCGCCTCGACCCGGCCAAGCTCGCCGTGGCGAAGGCCGAGTTCGACGCGTTGGAGCACCTCGGCATCGTGCGGCGCTCCGATAGCGCGTGGGCCTCGCCACTGCACATCGTGCCAAAGCCGGGGGGTGGATGGCGCCCGTGTGGCGACTACCGCCGTCTCAACGACGCTACCACCCCCGACAGGTACCCGATCCCGCATATTCAGGACTTTTCTGCCCGTTTGGCGGGACGGGTCATCTTTTCGAAATTTGACCTGATACGGGGCTACCACCAGGTACCTGTCCGGGCGGCCGACGTCCCGAAGACGGCCGTCATCACGCCGTTCGGCCTGTTCGAATTTTTGCGGATGCCGTTTGGCCTCAAGAACGCGGCCCAGGCGTTCCAGCGCTTGATGGACGGCGTGCTGCGGGACCTGCCGTTTCTTTTCGTCTATCTGGACGATATCCTCGTCGCCAGCACGTCCCGCACCGAGCACCTCCTCCACCTCCGAACACTGTTCGGTCGCCTCAGCGAGCACGGCTTAATTGTCAACCCGGTCAAATGCCACTTCGGCGCGACGACCGTTGACTTTTTGGGCCACCGCATCACCAAGACCGGGGCCGTGCCGCTGCCCACCAAGGTCGAGGCCATCACCACGTTCCCGCGTCCCCGTTCCATCAAGGCCCTCCAAGAGTTCCTCGGCATGGTGAATTTTTATCACCGATTCGTGCCCCGCGCTGCTCAGTTCATGCGGCCCCTTTACGAGGCCCTCCGGGGCAAGCCGGCCAAGCATAAGATTGTTTGGTCCGCGGCCATGGACGCGGCCTTCGCCAGCGCCAAACGGGCCCTCGCCGACGCAACGCTGCTGGCTCACCCGGTGCTCAACGCGCCCATTGCCCTCACTACGGACGCCTCCAACTACGCGGTGGGCGCCGTCCATGAGCAATGGGTGGACGGGGTTTGGCAGCCACTCGCTTTTTTCAGCCGGCAACTCCGGCCGAACGAGTTAAACTACAGCACGTTCGACCGCGAGCTGCTCGGGCTATTCCTGGCCGTTCGCCATTTCCGACACCTCCTGGAGGGCCGCCCGTTCACGGCTTTCATCGACCACAAGCCGTTGGTCTACGCAATGGCTAAGGTCACGGAGCCGTGGTCGGCCCGCCAGCAGCGCCACCTCTCCGCCGTGTCGGAGTTCACCGCGGACATCCGGCACGTCGCCGGCAAAGACAACGCCGTGGCCGACTGTCTTTCTCGGGCCAGCGCGAACGCGGTCCACCTCGGCGTGGACTTCGCGCTCATGGCGGCCGACCAGATCACCGACGCCTCGGTGCAGGCACTCCGTGCGGCGGACACGGGCCTCCGCCTGGCCGACATTCCCTTCGCGGGCACCGTCCTGCTCTGCGACGTCTCCCACGGCCAGCCTCGCCCCATCGTGCCCGTTTCCTGGCAGCGCCGCATCTTCGCCTCCATCCACGGCCTTTCTCACCCGGGCCGGAAAGCTTCTCAGAAGCTGGTGTCGGCGCGTTTCGTCTGGCACGGCCTTTGACGAAACATCCGCGACTGGGCCAATGCCTGCACGGCCTGCCAGCGGGTCAAGGTCCACCGCCACACCCAGGCCCCGCTGGCACCTTTCGCCGTGCCTGAACGGCGTTTCGACCACGTCCACGTGGACCTGGTGGGTCCCCTGCCCCCTCGCGGGGGTTCACCCACCTGCTCACCATGGTGGACAGGACCACCAGGTGGCCGGAGGCCGTGCCCCTCACCTCCACCACCACCGCCGACGTGGTGCAGGCGTTCACCGCCACCTGGGTCGCGCGCTTCGGCGCACCAGCGGACATCTCGTCCGACCGCGGCCCACAGTTCACGTCTGAGCTTTGGGGCGCGGTCGCCCGTTCGTTGGGGGCCACGCTGCACCGCACCACGGCCTACCACCCCCAAGCCAACTGGTTGTGTGAGCGGTTTCACCGCTCCATGAAGGCCGCACTCATGGCCGGCCTTCAGGACGACGGTTGGGCCGACCGGCTGCCGTGGGTCCCTTTGGGCCTTCGCACGGCCCCCAAGGAAGACCTCCAGGCGTCCGCCGCCGAGCTCGTCTACGGCCAGCCGCTCCGCGTCCCGGGCGAATTCGTGCCCGACGCTACCAGTCCCTCGTCCGCCGCTCGCCAGCGCTCGGACCTCCAGGAGGCCGCCCGACGATTTGCCCCCGTGCCGACGTCCCGCCACGGTGGCCCCCAGTCCTAAGTCCCCCCGGCGCTTCGCACAGCGGAGTACGTCTTTGTGCGTCATGACGCGCACCGGGGGCCACTCCGGCCGCCGTACGACGGGCCCTTCCGGGTCCTGCGACGGGGCGACAAGTCTTTCATCGTCGACTTCGGCGCCCGGCCGGACCGGATTTCTGTGGACCGCCTCAAACCGGCGCACATGGACGTCGACCGACCACCACGGTTGGCCCTTCCTCCGCGGCGAGGCCGCCCCCCCGTCCACAGTTCCCCCCGCTCGACCACCCACCACCACGTCGGACCCCTCCCCACGACCCTCCAGGGGTCGCTTCGGCCGGGTCATCCGGACCCCCCTTAAATTGACCCTGCCGGTGCAGGTCGATTCTGGAGGGGCGTGTGTAGCGGTTACCGCTGGATGCACACAATCGCCTTGCACCGGCCAGAACACGGCCAGACGCGCCTCTCCCGGGCATGCCCGGACTCACTGTTCCCGGGCACGCCCGAACCTCCCAGGCACGCCCGGTCTCGTCTTTCCCGGGCATGCCCGCTCTCGCCTTTCCAGGGCTCGCCCAGAGCGTCCGGGCATGCCCAGCCCGCTATCGCCTTTCCAGGGCTCGCCCAGAGCGTCCGGGCATGCCCGCTATCGCCTTTCCAGGGCTCGCCCAGAGCGTCCGGGCATGCCCGCTATCGCCTTTCCAGGGCTCGCCCAGAGCGTCCGGGCATGCCCGCTATCGCCTTTCCAGGGCTCGCCCAGAGCGTCCGGGCATGCCCGCTATCGCCTTTCCAGGGCTCGCCCAGAGCGCCCGGGCACGCCCAGCCTCGACTTGCCAGGCCGCAGCCAAACACGCCCGGGCAGGTCCAGACTCGCCTTTCCAAGGCTCGTCCTTGACACCCGGGCATGCCCGGTATAGCTTTTGCCGGGCAAACTTCCCGACATAAATGTGTATATATATTGCTGCCCGATAAACGGGCTTGTCAGAATACCTGAGCTGTTTTGTTTCAATAAAGCAACTCGGACGAATTCCGTCTTTGGTCGCGTCAATTCTTTCGACTCGCGTTGGAGCGCAGTTCCTTCAATATATTGAAAACCCCAGCACAAGACTTTAGTAACAAAAGCAAAGGAAATACCTTTATGTAAACGGAAGCATGAACATTTTCCATAGGCTTTTAAAAGGTATGACATATCATACTTGAATAGAAAGCAAAACGATGATTGAGACATGCTTTTTTCCTAGTTTATTTGTGATAAATATTAAACTAGAGGTATTGACACCATAATGTATGTATGAGAGCAGGAAAATTTAAAATAGCATTGTAGATGACAGCCAAAATGCTAATTTTTGCATTTTTTATGTGTATTCTATGGCGTCATAGTTCATATGCACAAAAAGGCAGGAAAAAGTGTTCGAAAAAATTGGCGCCAATGTTTTTTTGATTCAGTTGTCATCGTAGATTAGATTCCAGTAGAAATTAGGAAATAAACATGAACGGCCCACGGGAGCCATTTTGGAGACATACGGCCCTGCACTAAAACCCGGAATTCGTAACAGCATCCTGTGGCTGGAATGGCGGACATTCCAGGATTGTAACCTGGATTGAATGTCCACTGTCCAGGATTAAATGGCGGTCCAGGATTGTAACCCCAGCCAAGAAACTGCTTCAGTAGAACCAAAGCTCTATGTTGTATGGTGCATCCAAATTCAGATCCAGCGATGTGATTGGTGCATGGTTATGCTGAAGGAGCTGCGCTCCAACGCGAGTCGAAAGAATTGACGCGACCAAAGACGGAATTCGTCCGAGTTGCTTTATTCAAACAAAACAGCTCAGGTATTCTCAAAAGCCCGTTTATCGGGCAGCAATATATATACACATTTATGCCCGGGCGTTTGCCCGGGAAAACCGAGACCGGGCATGCCCGGGTGTCAAGGGCGAGTCCTGGAAAGGCGAGTCTGGACATGCCCGGGCGTCCTGGACGCGGCCTGGCAAGTCGAGGCTGGGCGTGCCCGAGCGCTCTGGGCGAGCCCTGGAAAGGCGAGAGCGGACATGCCCGGACGCTCTGGGCGAGCCCTGGAAAGGCGATAGCGGGCATGCCCGGACGCTCTGGGCGAGCCCTGGAAAGGCGAGAGCGGGCATGCCCGGGAAAGACGAGACCGGGCGTGCCTGGGAGGTTCGGGCGTGCCCGGGAACAGTGAGTTGACTTGTTGACTCACTGGTGACTGGTTGATGACTGGATTTTAAATTTAATATTTATCTGAATAACAACTCTGGGAATACAAAATGACCTCCCTGTGTGTGACATGCAGGGTCTGCATACAGCCCGTGAGTACATCGCAGCTCAGGGTCCACTTCCCAACACATGTGCAGACTTCTGGAGGATGGTGTGGGACCAGGAGACGCAGATCATTGTCATGCTAACACAGTGTGTTGAAAGAGGAAGGGTGAGACCTTTTGCCAATCTACTCATCTCATATGAATCAGTGATAAGGATGGCCTTCATACTGACTTCCATGACAAAGGTCACTTGTGTTACGTGCTCCTCCCCAAACCCCGGTCACGTTGTACCTCCGAGCCCCGAGAGGAGTCACGGCAGAAAGATGTGTTATTCTGTGTGTCAAAGATCAATGGTGAAACCACACCAATTGTTACCAACAAACAAGTATTGTATTAAGGTCACACTAGAATAACAGTACAATAACAATATTAATCAATTGTACAACCAATATATCATTCCTATGATGGTACCATCAGTTTCGTACAAAATAACTCACTGTGCTCCAAGTGAGCGCAAATAACATTCCCAATGTCTCTGTCCCAGCTTCAAAGCAAAGTCGATCCACGCTCCAATGATCGTCAGAACGATGTTGTATCGAGACCAGAATCCCGCTCGGTTGACAGTCACACTGCCAAAGATGGGCAAAGGTACTCTCAAGAGGCGACTGGGAAATCACACCTTCGGGTATGGACATTCAACGGCTCCCAATCGGCGAACCGCAAATTCACACTCAAAATCCACGTTACACACACACACCAGGTTAACGTCTGGATGCGGTGAAATGGTTGAAGCGAGGTGAAAAACCTGGAGCGATGCGAAAATCCAGCGCGAGGCAAAATGGCCAACGGTCCATTCTCGAGACGTAACGGCACTCCAATGATTCTCTTCGGAATCAACCGCAAAACCTGTCACGCAGGTTTATCTGTCACAGCGATAACAACTCTGTCGCAGGAATCCCTCTCCCAGGAAACCCCAAAGTTCGCTAGTGACCCCCGTTCACCAGCGTTTGCTCAAGACCTCCAAGCAGCTCGGCTCCTTCTCCGACCTCACTTGCTCCGCCTCTTCTTCCTCTTCTTCTTCTTTCTCTTCTTCGTCCGGTTCCCGATCCGATTTCCGGTTTCTTTTTAAAACGTTAACTTTTTTTTACCTTTTGAAAACAGTTATCTCTATTTCACCTAAACGATAACAATAATAGTACATGCAACCAAAAATGTTTGCAGTGGATGAGAACCACAACAACGGAAGTGATGAATCCGTAACGCTTGGCCCATCATGCCTGTGCTTTATCTCCCACAACCTCCTCCCTGTTAACTTAATCTATCAATTTGCTTATTGTTTTATACACTAATCCCAATTATTACCATTGACCAAAACAAACATAGCATGTTCTTTCAATTATACTTATAGTAAGGGCATTTTATGAGATATTTCACAAATCTGTTAACTAAATTGTTACCAAAAAATTTCTTCACCAATATGTTTGTAAAGGTGTGTAATAACATGTGTTAAAATGTTGAAGTTCAACTCCCGTGGGAAACCCAGAAAAAAAGCTGTTGAATTCGGGTACCGAAAAATTATTTTCGAGAATTTTAATTTTTTTAAATCGGCCCTTAAGTAACTTATGAGGGGTCAAATAAGGGTTTTTCATGATTCTGAGTTGATTAACATTTATATTTTCACTTTTCCATTTACACACAAAGTAGCTTTTATTTCACATACATATATAATACTCAAGAGTTATTTCTCATTCACAATGTCAGAAGTATCAACAGTCATTGTCTATGTCTCTTCATCCAGCCATTCCAGTTGGAGTGTGGGAACTCAGGATCGTTGGCTTTGATCACCCACCCCGCTGCCCAGAGTGTGTCACCTGGAGTGAGGAGTGGCTGATCATGAGCCAGGGAGGAGGAAAGCTCAGCGAGGGGGAGAAACATGATCGCGTTCGTTCCTATCTGTTTCCTGTTCGTAAATGGAATAATCTTTACTTCAGTTCCTCTCAGGATCGTAGCTTTGTCGAGTGCCTTCAACTTCACCCGGGGGAAAGCTGCTGTTGTCTGTGGATCTGGCAAAGGTGGTGCCGGAGAGGTGACTTCGATCCAACCCATTGAGTGAAAGGGAGTGTTTCCGTGAATAGAGACAATGTTTAAATCTATATTGTCTCCAACAAACTGAGTGACTGCATTGTTTGTTTCCCCAACCTCCATAAAGACCACCTGATCATTACTTGACAATTCACTTTCACTGGCTGGCACTTTGGCTGTCATCACTGATTGATCCTCAAGCGCAGCATCAACCGCAACCTCATCATTGATCTGTTCATCGGTTTCCTCCACAATGGTGTCAAGAGTGCCAGAAGTATCTGGAACATCATCTCCACTCCTACTATTAAGGAAGCAGTATTTGTAGTTTTGTGTCTCCGTGTAAGACTCAGTGTATCCCAGCCGGTGGAACTTGTTGAGCATCCATTTTGACCCAAATCTATGATCAAGTTGTATGGCAAGCCCCATTTGGTGTGGCAATACTCCAGACCGAGGTCGACAGGCCTTAATAAAATTCTGCCCCCAAACGGCAACTCTTTCGTCTGTCTTGACAATCGGTCTCAAGAACATCTGAAGGCTTGCAGGAACAAGTGTCAGCTGACTATCGATGTCAGTCATACTGTGTGTGGTGGGGTATGACTTTGGACCTAAATCAATCAAGGCAATATCATTGGATATGAACTTGAGTGCCGTCTTTATGATCTGAGTCTTCTCATCTCCATGGTCAAGATTAGCATGATGCACTCGCAGAATATTGTCGGTGCCATCTTTGAGACAGAGTACATCTGCCCTTCTTTCCTGTGTTGTGAAATACAAGGTGTCTTCGTATTTCTCTAGAAGTTTTATCTTTAGCCAATGCTTTGAATAAGAAAGGCTCTTCTCTGGTGACTGATCAAACTCCTGCAGCTTTTCATGGACTTGGTCCATGTTCATTACCCCATGCTCTAATTCTGAGTCTAACCATTCGCAGAATTCAATAAAAACTGCCTCTCGCTCCTCATCAATACTCCTCTGTCCTCTCTTCCTTTTTCCTTCCTCATCAGTCTTGGACAAACTGTCACCTCTCGCAAACATAAGTTTGCATCGCAAATGGTACAGTGTTTCTTCTGCTACCAAGTCGTTGATCCCTTCCAGGCATCCAGTGACTTCAGTGCCCCAGTCATCCCCGTGACTCCGTGCTGTCTTCAGCAAGCTTGCCTTCAGTGTATCTGCAGTCAAATTATCTGGCACTCTGTATTTCTTTCTAGCTTGTGCTGGATTATTTTTGTAGAGCTGGGCTGGTTGGTTGCAAAGAATGCATACATCCTTATACAGGAGGTCAACTGACTGTGATCTTCTAGAACTGCAGCCAGTTGATGAACTGAACTCACAAGTAGTGCGTCTTCTCTTCAACTTTGATGACTCTTTCTCTGCCGTTGATGCTTGAGCTGACTTATTGGTGGTTGCAACAAAGTTGTTGTACAGATCATTTTTACACTTCTGGTGGTACCTCAGTTTTCCTTCCTTTTGAGCCTCCTTCATACGTTCCACAACAGTAACATTTTCGACAGTTTCTGCTTGTTTCAATAAAGTTGAGTATCCCTTTGGAGTTGCCTGTATGAGCCTTTCAGCTGGTGTATCCGAGCGTGCACAGATGAAGCAATTGAGCACAGGTGGAGTAACGTCTTCATCCATATTGCTAGACTCCATGTCCTGCAAAGTAGAAAATGAGATATATTTAGAAATTATTTTTCCACAAAGGAGTGTCTGTGGTGAAATATAAATGTTAACAATCAACTCAGAATCATGAAAAACCCTTATTTGACCCCTCATAAGTTACTTAAGGGCCGATTAAAAAAAATAAAAATTCTCGAAAATAATTTTTCGGTACCCGAATTCAACAGCTTTTTTTCTGGGTTTCCCACGGGAGTTGACCTTCTACATTTTAACACATGTTATTACACACCTTTACAAACATATTGGTGAAGAAATTTTTTGGTAACAATTTAGTTAACAGATTTTCATATGTTTCCCTTACTATTAACTTGCATAGCCTATTGAATCGTTCAGCTGCAAATTTAGTTTGGTTACATTCATGCCGGTGACCTAAATGCAGAGAACTTGGACAGCCGGCTTTACCTTCCAGTCCAAACGGCATGCTCCGAGATGCAGCACCTACTGCTGCTAATGCACCAGGATTGTAGTTTTAATCTGATTTGACATCACAGTGGAACAAATTCAGGAGAAGACAGTTACAAAGCAAGCACATGCCACAAACCATCCTGCCCTCCCACAGCTTACAACACAGCAAGCATTACATGGAGGCCTCACATGCAAGCACTAGTGGTGGGGTCGACTCAGCTTGGTTATCCACTGAGATGTTGCAGTATTGGGTGAATTCAGGCAAATAAGTTGCACACTTAGTGACAGTCTCACAATATGGTGTTACAGAATGATGGATGGTGGGAAAAGGTAACCTGATGGTGTAATTATGAACTGCACATCGAGGAAAGGCAACCCGATAGACCTCGTCATATTTGGTCTTGTTAGAACTGAGCAATTGATAAAGTTTCACAAAAGTTATTGTAGGTTATGCTTGGTTAATTTAATATTGCTTATCAATTTGTTTAGTGGAGGAGATTTATGATTGTTTTGCTCAATGTTGGTTGTTGATCTAATCCATCCAGTCGTCATCCTTTTGGGTTGTGGCTTGTGAATGCCTGGTCTGTAGAGATCTGCTCACTGCTCCTTCCCATTCCCTCAATCCTCTCCAGATCAAGTGTGAACACTACTGGCCCTTTGACCAGGAGCCTGTGTTCTATAAATCTACCGCCGTGTCCATGTCGGCTGAAGAGCAACACGGAGACTGGACTCTACAGGACTTACAGCTTCAGCAGGTACAACTGTTTCCATTGACTCTTTCCAAGGGAATCTCAGTGTATGATACCTTCCAGATATTCCAGATAACTTTCCTGAAATTATATTAACCAGACTTTTACAGTACATTGATGGTGGCAGTAGCAGTAAAAAGAACCACATACCCAAGTAGTTTCATGGTGGATCTGATGTTAGTGCCATTATGGAAAAGGACAATTAGCAAGGAGAGCATTTAAACTAGAACGTCACTCGGTAGGGCGCAAACCTCCGCCAGGCTGAACAGTTTATTTTTTGTATCCCACTGATAGGCCGGATCTGGATTCGGACCTGAACCAAAATCAAATCTAATCGGCTTGTTCTTGTCACCTAACCAACTCATCCACCAAGTTTAGTCATAACTCGACCATAATTCTTTTTAAATATCATGTTATATAGTTGCTTTTCACCAGAGCTCTCAATGGTGAAGAATCACTTAAAAATTAAATAATTATCGTATCCGAATCCATATTTAGATCTTCACCAAAATCGAATCGATTAGTCCTTGTCACACACACATCTCCACCAAATTTTGTCGAAATCCGTCCACACCTTTTTGAGATATTCTGCTATATGTCGGTTTCGCCCCATCTCCAAATGGTGAAGAAACACTTGAAAGATTCTCCTAGCCGGATCCGGATCTGGATCTTCACCAAAATTGAACCGATTCTTCCTTGTCAGACACCCTACCTCCACACCAAGTTTCGTCCAAATCCGTCCATAGCTTTTTGAGATAACCTGCTATGTATAGTTTTTGGCTCGATCTCCGAATGGTGAAGAATAACTTAAAAATTCTAGTAGCCGGATCCGAATCCGGATCTTCACCAAAATCGAATCATTTTGTCCTTGTGGCATAAGCTACATCTCTGCCAAATTTCGTCCCAATCCGTCCACAACGTTTTGAGATATTTTGTTCACAAACAGACAGACAAACAGAGAGACAGGGGTGAAAACATATCCTCCATCCACCTTCAGTGGTGGAGGTAATGATGTCCACTCACTCCCTCCTACCCCCTTGTGCATATCCTCCTTGATCCAGGGAACAACGAAACGGTCTGTGCTGCATTTCCACTACACCGCCTGGCCAGACCACGACGTGCCCAGCGAGAGCTGTACACGGGGAGTACTCGAGTTTGTACGTTGCGTACGTGGAAAGGCTAACATACATGCAGGGCCTATGGTTGTTCATTGCAGGTAAGTTCCTCTGCAGGATGATATACATGTTATGAAATGTCGATCTCAGGTTGTCCATGCAAGGGTGCAACATTTACAAGTAGGCTATTATTAAGAGGCCACATTAAGCCGGATATGCATCCTCGCACTCATTTTTAGACATTAACCATCTTGCAGTATTATTTGTAAGTGAAGGCCTAGTTAACGTATTTGTGTACCTTGAGAAGCATTTCCGGTGTGCACTCAGCAACCAAGGCTGTGCTTGCACATAATGATGATGATATATTATTTTGCATCTGCTGAACACATATCGGGCCTAGTAAGGAAACCAGAAGATTAATAAACAAACTCTGCATAGTGCTGGTGTAGGTCGAACGGGCTCCTTCATCACACTGGACCGGTTACTGCAACATCTGCAAAGCCACAACACTGTCGACATCCTGGGATCGGTGGCACAGCTGCGGACACATAGGCCCAGCATGGTGCAAACAGAGGTTAGCTAGATTACTTTGTTGAAAAAAATAATTTAACATTTGCTCATAAGTGGATGTTACCTCTAATGGGTTGCCATCTTGGGGGTGTTGGGGGGGATTTATCCTGCTTACTGTGGAAAGAAAGCGATGCCCGGCTATGCTTACTGAAATTGTTGTTTGTCTGAATGCAAAGCTATGTTTGCCTGAGGTTGTTGTTTGTCCTCCATGAGCCTTATAATCTGTGTTTTAGTAATATCTGTGGTTCTGCTATTAGGATGTTATTCGTATTTTACTTTGGTTGTTGTTGTATAGCCCCAGTCAGTTCTCTCGAACAAGCCGCAGCACAGATACAGCCGATTGATCTCACAGGAACGACCCAAAGATCCCCTAATCTAGGATGGTGTACCCCCACCTTCACGAAGTCAGGGCCACGACAGAGTTAGAGAGAGAGCGAGTGAGAGCATTAGAGACAGACAGACAGGGGGGAGAGAGAGAGAGAGAGAGAGAGAGAGATATATATATATAGATATAGATATAGATAGATAGATAGATAGATAGATAGATAGATGGATAGAGATAGATAGAGAGAGATAGAGATAGAGGGAGAGAGATGGAGGGAGGGAGAGAGAGAGAGGGCCGGTCCATGGAGACCATTTGGCACTCTGACTGTGACCGCACTGCCCTGAAGAATCCGGGCAGCAGGGAAGAACGGGGAAGATTTGGCCCCCGACTTGCATTGGGAGGTACAACCACCACGAAGATGCATCTCCGATAGTTGTTTTTACTTTGGTAGAGGCCTTGGCCGTCGAATCGCCATTTCACATGATCGGTTCATTTATTACACAATGGCCACAGATGTTTTGTGATCTCATATTGTTCGTTTGCATCGGTCGTTTCTGTGGAATCTGTTATTTTTACCCATTAAGGAAAAACATCAAGGAAAACGAAATAACAATCTTGGCAAAACGACAATACTTGCATCTTCAGATCAAAATTATTAATCCTGTTGGTGTTACTTTTTTTTTTACCACATGGCTCTGAGGAACCACTGAGGTGTGATGACCCGTGCACATTGTTCCCCCTAGGTAATGGAAAACTGCCTGAGCAGCCATATCCCTGCTCCTTCACATTCACCCCTCTTTCTTCTTCAGATCTGAAGACGTGACAGAAGTGGTTCTTCTTCTTCTTCTTCTTCTTAGGAACCAATAGTTTGTCATAGTGTCTAATGTGACCACTTGAGGTTATCCCCTCTCCCCTTGTATATGGTCGTTGGTTTAACTCTGAAAATTGAACTGCTGTTAAAATGGTACTCCTAAGGAAGCCAGAAACACGTTTTAATATTTCCTGGCTTTGGTGTCTCGTTTCATTGTTTTGTCTCTTTGCTGGCCTAGAGATTGTTCAGAAATGAAGACCAGGTTTGTTTAATTATGCTGCTGGGCATGCCAGATTTTCTTTCCGATTTTCGAGGCTCTCCCGTTCCCTCTGACTGCAGGCCCAGTACGTATTCATATACCTCTGCCTGCTGGAGTTGTGGTCCCAGTGTGGAGCAGAGAGTGACGTGCATTCCATCGTGTACGCCAACGTGCTGGCACGCAGCTTCAGCCTGTCCTCCGGTGGGTCGACAGTTCAACCTAGCATTTGATCACCCATCCTCAACATCCTTCCAATTCAGCCTAATTTCTTCTTCCTCATTCCAAGTGTGTCGTCTGTACCTAACCTGATGTCAGTTTGTAGTCAACCTTGGGTGGAAATCCACCTTCGACCGGCCTGATGGCCATGCGACCTCGTTTTGATGATGCGGAACAAACAACAACTAAAGATTTCTTTATTCTTCAGATCAACTCTGCTGAGACGTCACGGACTAGAACGGTGGATCAAAATGGAAGCCGATTCCTGCAAGAACCGTCACACACCTGTACATATATAAATAATAATGGAGAAACCGAACCTCTGAAGGAACAAGCTTTATTTAGGACGGTCATTTTAAATGTCTTCCAAGCACATTACGGTTTTAAATCATGGAACTTTGTTGTCTAGAGCCCTAAATGAGTTACAGATCGATCAACGAATGATTTCTTTTTTTCCATCTGTATTATCAAAGCATTATTATAATTACACGTCACCGTTTCCATGAAAAGACATGTCGTCAAAATCAAGAAAATTTGATAACCGTCAGTTTCCTCGCATATCAGAGGAGATCGTTTCATGGATGTAAATAATGAACACAACATAATAAACTTTGTTTAACCAAATCTGTTTGCTTGAACTAACCCGAAAAAAACGGTTCCCTTGGATCCAGTGTGACTTCAAAGGAATCTCAAATTTTGCATGTAAAGTGTTCCAGGTACTAGACCTATCTGTGCGGAGGAAGAGGTTCCGTAAGAGGGTAGAGTGGCTAGTGGAAAAGATCTCTCATGTGCTGATTGTGGAAAGGTCATATGTTCAGACGCTGTCGTTGCTGCTCCATGAGGTTCATCAGCTCACCCTCATGCTCCTGTGGGAAAGGTGGTAAAATGGCAGAAAGAGAAACTTGGGATTTTCCCCTGGGGTCACGAGCTACGGCGTGTGTATTCCAAAGGATGTGAGGTGTGGTTTACCGTACCCTCAGCAGGGCACGTTGAATCTCCAGCTGGCTGTAGACACGCGGACCCTCCGTACCACCGAAAAGCCGCAGCTCATCCTTGGTGAGGGCAAACAGCTGCTCACCGTTGAGCATGCCCAGCCGATCCTGCGTTCTGATTGGTAGATGAGACGTACAATCCACTCAAAGTGAAGAAAATTCACGGAGTATCGCAATGGTAATGTACACTATATAAAATGGTCAAATGAGGGGGAGTATGCTAGCGAAACAGAAAGAGGAGTAAGGGAGATGAAAACAAATATAAAAAGTCAATCACATCACATTCACATCACAGACAGGTCGGTGGTCTCTGTCTTTTACCACCTCCTTTCTGGTCTTGCACCCTCTGCTCTTTACTTGATTTGTAACCTCCCCCCTCACCCAACCAACCCTTGATCTGCACCCCAGCACACACGGTTCACTAGCTACCCCCTTCTGGCGAAACTCACAAAATCCAGAATCACTGAGCTCAACTCCACCCCTTCATTCCTCTTTTTCCCTGCCTGTGGAACCAACTTCCACACTCTCTTCAATTTCATCATTCCCTCCAGGTCTTCTGTTCCCCAACATCTCAGATCATCCCCAATCCAAATCCATGATATTTTCGAACTTCATTAACCATCCCCAAGCCTACATCTTTCCAAATTTCCAAGGTGCAAGAGGGGAGTCTGCAGAACACAGAAAGACCACCAATCTGCCTGCGGTGAGAGAGTGAAAGGCCCTCATAATCTGTTTCATCGCAGGAGATTCCAATGATTCTAAAAGCTTTGGTTTCTACAGCGTAAAGCCGAGCTTGGTGTGAGGCAGGTGCACCAGCTCAGATGGGAGAGCAGTATTCCCCATCAAGCTGCGGATGAAAGCCTTGTATTTGGTGAGGAGCTCAGGTGTGCCAAGGAAGGACTTCGCACGACGGAGGATGCCCAATCGGCGACTGGCTTTGGAGGCCAGATTTGAAATGTGGTTTTCCCAGGAAAGATCATGGCAGATAGTGAGACCCAAAAGCTTGAGTGACAGAACTTCTTGGAGATGATTGTTGAGAAAGTAGATGGGAGGGTTTTCCAGACGGTCTTTTCAGAGAGACGTAGTGAGAGTGTGAGATTTGTCAGGATTGAAAGACATGTTCCACTTGTTTGACCAGTTTGTGATTTTGTCCAAGTCTGTAGAGGGTGAAGGCACCCCACTCTGCCCATCAAACTCTCCTCTTATGGTATCCATGGAAATCTCCACACATGGATTGTGGACTTCCTCTCTGGTTGTCGTCAATGTGTGGCCCTGAATGGATTTCTCTCATCGCCCCTTCCTGTTCTGGCTGGAGTTCACCATGGCAGTGTTCTGGGCCCTGTGCTTTTTCTGGTCTTCATCAATGATCTCTCCGACTCTCTGGAAAATCCTCTCCATCTCTTTGCTGATGACTCCATTCTCTGCCGCTCCATTCCTCATCCCTCAGATCGGCAGTCTGCAGCCTCCTCACTCTCTGCAGACCTGGACAAAATCACAGACTGGTCAAACAAGTGGAACATGTCTTTCAATCCTGACAAATCTCACATTCTTACTATGTCTCTCCGAAAAGACCGACTGGACAACCCTCCCATCCACTTTCTGAATAATCCTCTCCAAGAATTTCTGTCGCTCAAGCTTTTGGGTCTCACCTATCTGCCATGATATTTCCTGGGAAAACCACATTTCCAAGCTGGCCTCCAAAGCCAGTCGCCGACTGGGCATCCTCCGTCGTGCGAAGTCCTTCTTTGGCACACCTGAGCTCCTCACCACATACAAGGCTTTCATCTGCAGCTCAATGGAATACTGTTCTCCCCTCTGGGCTGGTGCTTCTGTCTCACACCTAGCTCGGCTTCACGCTGTTGAAACCAAAGCTTTCAGAATCATTGGAATCTCCAATGCTGACTTGATGAAGCTGACTCTGAGGGCCTTTCACTCTCACCGCAAGCAGGTTGGTGGTCTTTCTCTCCTCCACCGACTCCTCTCCGGCGTAGCTCCCCCAGCTCTGTCTGTGCTCTGTCCACAAAATATTCCTGCAGGTCGCACAAGATTTCCCAGCAACCCTCTCCTGGTGAAACTGCCAAAATCAAGACTCTCTGCTCACCTTCACTCCTTCATTCCTCTTTTCTCCCACCTCTGGAACAAACTCCCTCGCTCTCTTCAATCCCACTCCATCCTCCAGGTCTTTAAAACAGCTGTCCAACACCATCTCTTATTGGTCTCTTCAATCCCACCCCATCGGTCTCTTCAATCCCACCCCATCCAAAACCTTGATCTTTTCTACCCCCGTTAATTCACCTCAGATCCACTTTTTTGAAATACCAACTTCTTTCCTGGAAGTCCGAGCAGTGTCCATTTGTTTTTACCTCAAGTGACACAAAACAACAAATTGACTCCTTTTCTCTATTCAAACTGGTTGAATGAGTGATTTTTATATTGCAGGCACCTACAATTCACCACGGGTGAGTTCAATTCCAAAGTAAGGGAGAATCACCTGCTTGAAATCTAATTATTTCTAACAACCTCTAAGAGGTGCCAATAATATTGTTTGGGCCATTTTAGGATTTCTGTGTGGCATAAGCTTAGATTTTGTCATTTTTTCAGCTTTTTTTGTTTTGTTCCACTGCAAACGAAATAAATACATCTGTGGATACCAAAATATTTTTTAATTACAACAATTTTCTGGAAGAAATGGTGCATTATTTGAAAAAAGTGCAAGGGTGCCAATATTTTTAGCCACCACTGTATGTCGAGAGAGATGGCTCTGATTTCTGATTTGGCATTGAGGACCTCCATCCATCATTAAGACAGCAGAAGCAGCATGCCCAGTGTAGAGTGGCCTGATTTGAATCCAAATTGATGTTTGCTTTTGTATCCATCTTGTCCACACTGTGCATTCATCCCTACCAGTAATTCCTCCCCACATCTCTTATTTGTCCAAATCTTCATCCATTTTGTCCCTCAACCCTGCTGTTTGTGTGTTTCCCCCTTTTATCTCTGCTGTTCTTTTTGTATTGTTACATGCTGATCAATTCTGCATTCTCCCTCTTCCATGAGCCTCGACTTTACATCCAAAAATGGAAGTCATAGGAAGAATGACAGGCAGCGTTGAGTCACAACACTGGCTTTCGCAATTAAGACAGTTTCCATTCTTGGGTGGAGGCAATGGTGAATGGAGGTCTTGTGAGCATATCATAGCAGGTGTGAAAACAATAAGGGGAAGTAAAATGTTTTCTAAATATCATGATTTCTAGCAATTCAGACACTGAAAGCATCACAACAAAAAGTTAATCCAGTAGACAAGGTTGTAAAAATGGCTGAATGCTACATCGATTTATGCTACAATAAGTCTTACATTTTGGTAAAGCCTTTGGAGGCTAGCCATGAACACACGTCCTGCTTGTCGGAGTTGTAGCTGAGAGTCAGTACCATGGGTTTCTGGCTCGGGTACCTGATTCGAGGTGGTTTACGTCCCACCGTGAGCCGTTGAGCCAGTTCGTCGTGGATGAGGGCCATTTTCGATTCAACTGTGGGAATGTGTAAGGGGAGGGTGGAGCAGGGTGAGTACTGTAGTGCTGCCTTACCTTGTCAGGCTGCAGGTTGAGAGGTGTACAAGGTGTTGACTGATCATGATAATAGCAGACAGCATTGACACGTGTACACAAACAGGGGTTTGGGGTAAAGGCCATTTCCTTCCTCGCTGAGATTGAAGGTACACAAACAAACTGCCAAACAATCAAATGTCGTAAGTGGTTTTCAGCAGAGTTTTTGTGGAATGATGAAGATTATACAATCAATCTGAATAGATAATGAGCCTAGTTTTACCATCAATGGATGCAATCAACAGAAAATTAATCTAACTGCTCCGGGGAGCAAGAATAAGCTTATGTTTCGGGCATTAGCCCCTCGTCAGAGCAAAAAGGGGTTAACGCCTGAAACTTCAGCTTCCCCTTGCTTCCGTCGGTGGTTCGTATATAAATCAACGTTCTCTTGATTTCATCCATTGCTCTTCCCGTCTGTCGACACAGATCCACACTCATCTTCATGAGCAAGGATAGTTCTTCATTCTACATTTTGTTTTCGCAAATACCAGAAGACAATTAGAGGGGTTCATAGAACAGGATACCCCACGCAGTATACAGTAATTCAATTTTAACAATATAATTGTTTTAACGATCGGTAAAAAAAAAATCTGGATGTTTAGCGCTATGAAGCAATGTTATACACCACCTTATACACCATCCTATAGAACATATCCAAATATGGCAAAACTGGAGGTCCATGGAAGTATTTTGAAGGCAATTTGTGTTCTTCAGTGTTCAAGTAGATAATATAGTTTAAAGAGGTTTAAAGGTGTATAAATTAATTAATTCCAGGGTTTACCGCCATTTTACGTAGTCTATTACATCATTAGTCACGAACTAAGTAAGTAATCAGGTTAAATTCAATGCTTCTAAACTCAATTTCTTCCCCCTCTCTCTCTCTAAGACTCCTCTCAACTCTCCAATCTCCTTTGAAAGTGCTACAATTACACCATGTGATACAATAAACCTACTAGGTATTACCCTAACTTCAAATTTATCCTGGAATCCACACATTACACAAACTAGCAACAGTACCCGCCCTACAATTTATAAACATCTGTTAAATCATATCACACGCAAATCATCAAAATCTAAACAGTATTTGTAGAATTTCAATAAAAGCCATATCACTGTTCATATCGGTAAATATCATTTACCGATATGATATTTAAATAATAATATCATATCGGCATATCGGTAAATATCAATGTGTTTGGAAAAATTGGAAAAATTGGAAAAACAATATAGCCTATTTTACTCCAGGGGGTCCCAGGATTACCCACCCAAAATTTCGTTGCGATCGGTTCAGCCGTTTTTGTGGTACCTGGGAACGGACGGACAGACATTTGGTGAATTATAGTAAGATAGCAAAGTCTGTCTCGATGAAACTGGGAGTCCTGTTCTGATGTCGAAGATTCTTCTCCTCTCAACAGTTGCTTCAACTATATAAAGGATTGATTCGTCCTTGTATAGAGAGCTGCTCTCACATCTGGGATGGTTCTAGTTCCACATACCTATTGGACAGAATTGAATCCAAAGTAATTCGACTTATCAACTCTCCCAATCTGACCTCAAAACTCGACCCGCTCAAATTTGCCGCAAAGTTGGCTCTCTTTCTCTTTTCTACAGATATTACTTCCGTTTCTGCTCCCAATAACTCGCTGCTTGTATTCCTCCGCCATAATCGAGACCACTGAATACTCGACAAGCCACTACATCTCATGATTATTGTGTGGCCATTTTGCAACTCAACGGTGGGCTGTTATGTTTGTTTCTTCCCCTCCACTGCCAAATTCTGGAACTCTTTACCTTCTCATGTTTTTCCAAACAATTATGATCTTCCCCTTTTCAAAAAGCAGGTTTTTTTTTACTTCCTCAAAAACTCTTACACTATTCTCTCTTTCTTCACTTTTCTATCAATGCAGTTATTTTATTTAAGGCCTGGTCTCGATGAGGACTATATAGTCTGTGACTGGAGCCTTCAACAGAATTTATTTTTTTTACTTGTTACATTAGTTCTTCAACCCTGTTGTTTGTGTCCTTTATATCATCCTTAAAAACAGTAGGTTTCTTGATTGGAATGATTTTCAATTTATTTGTTTTTTGTTCGTCCTTGTCGTTTTTGTCCACTTGTTTTTATGTTAGTCCAAGATGTTCTCAAATTGCAAAAATCTCTTTTCTGTCTGACTAACACAAGTCGGTTCAACCCATTAGCTGCATGTGAGGTCCTTACCGTTTTTTTATTCCTCTGCCGACGGAGTCGACGGAGGCATTATGTTTTCAGGTCGTCCGTCCGTCCGTCCGCCCGTCTGTTCGTTCGTGATAGGTTTTCGTTACCTCGATAACTTGAGAACGGTTGAAGGGATCTTGGTCAAACTTGTTGCATGTATGTATAATGAGGTAAAGATGAATTGATTCGATTTTGGGGTCACGAGGTCAAAGGCCAACGGTTAGAGGTCATGTAGGTAAAAATACTGTTACCATGATAACTTGTGTACCAGTGATGTAATTCTGACCAAATTTGGTACAATTATGTATAATGATGTAAAGATGAACTGATTAGATTTTGGGGTCAAGAGGTCAAAGGCCAACGGTTAGAGGTCATGTAGGTAAAAAATACTGTTACCGTGATAACTTGTGTACCAGTGATGTAATTCTGACCAAATTTGGTACAATTATGTATAATGATGTAAAGATGAGCTGATTAGATTTTGGGGTCAAGAGGTCAAAGGTCAAAGTCTGTAATATGTCTATAACTTGTAAACAGCTGAAGTTATCTAATTCAAACTTGGTACAGGAATGAATAATGATGTAAAGATTAAATTATTAGATTTTGGGGTTAAGACGTCAAAGGTCAGTGGTCATGTCAGGTAAAAAATGCGATAATTTGTGAATAGCTGAAGGGATTTAAATTAAAACTTGGAACAGGTATGTATAATGACGTAAACATGAACTGCTTAAATTTTGGGGTCAAGAGGTGAAAGGTAAAAATGTGATAACTTGAGAACAGCTGAATGGATATAAATCAAACTTGGCACAAGTATTATAATAATTTAATAATGTGGGCGGAGGCATATCAGTCGACGTCGTGGCATCGAAGAGTGTCGTTCTAGTTTAAAGCAGCTTTGTTTGCACCCATGACTTAATGCAACTAGAGAGATCATACAACACCTTATCTCACACAGTGTTTAAGTATATAATTCAATTGAAATAAAATAATGATTTTAAAGGTCGTATAAGAAATTCTGGAAGTTTAGTGCCATAGTTGTCTTCTACACCACCTTATTTAATATGTGCAAGTACTGCAAAACTGGAGGTTTTTACAATCCGAAAAAAGTGATTTGTATTCTCCAGTGTTCAAGTACACAATTCAATCGAGATAAAATTAAGATTTTAAAGATTGTAGAAAATAATTCATTCCGGAATTTTACCACCATCATGCCACCTTATTTAACACTTTACATTAGTTATTCGTGCCTGTTGCTTGTGACCTTTATGACGTCCTTAGAACCAGTAAGTTTCCTGTTTGGAATGATTTTCAATCTTGCTTTACTGACAGACAGACAGACGTGAACAAATTGCTTAACCCCACTTTTTGCTTTGCGTGCGCAGGGTAATAAATATACAAACTGCGAGCAGCTCCTGAGCCATCCACATTGGAGCAGAACGACGCTAATAAAGTCTTTGGATTGCACTAGATGTAAGCATTGATCATCAAATATTTTAGCATCACCAGGTGTTACCTGTAAGGTCACATCAAACAAGGTCAGTTCATGCATTACTTCTTAGTCTCTGGACCACCTGAGTTATGTTGAGCAGATGGGAGTGGCTTATCGAAGTGCTCCAGGGCCGCAGATGGTGGCATTGTGGCTCGTGGATTATCGTGAGGAGGAGTTATGTCTTCGGGACCACAAAGTGGATCTTTCAGAAAGTTTGGAGATTCATGCTGAGGTTTGTGGAATCCAGACCCTATCTGCTCACGGTACACATGTGTGGGATACACGTAAGTGTTTGAGTAATGAGGTTCGCATGAATAACAGCAGGGAAATGGTTTATGAAAGAGCAAAGTGGAGGCAACCAGCAGGATATGGAAAAGGAGGGGATAAAAATGGAGGATTTGGATTATTTTTTTAAATAAAATACAAAAATATAAATAAAAAACAAAAAACAAAGAAAAAACAAAGGATAAAAAAAACAAAGCTTAATACGAGAGTCATACAATGATTTGCTTCAAAGTCGACAGACTATTCAATGCCCACATTACGCGCTTCTACACAAGGGTTTCTGATCTGTTCCTTGTCTGCCCACCAAAGGCAAACATCATTGGTGAAACATCACAGGTGAAGAAGAATTGCTCAAATAAATTCTCAAAATGGTATGAAAACAAATGAAGAAAATCCTGAAAGAAGGAAATGAAAAACAAAATGGTAATTGAGAGACACAAAGAGGTGACAAAGAAATAGGTTTTTGGAGGAATGGAAAAATTCTGTGTCAGACAAGGCCTTGAGTGAGGTGTTTCCAGGACCTGTGGGCCAGGTGGAAATTGGCTTCGACTGTGGGGAGATGGTTTCGGTTGCTGGATAGCAGACAGTAAAGAACCAGGCAGAGGATTTTGCGGCTGATAAAATGGTGCCCTGTACGGTTGAGGTTGAGGCTGTGGTGGAGGGGGTGGAGGTGGTATCTCTTTTTCTCCGCTTGGTTTGTACAAGGGAATGAGGATGTTGTTTGGAACATGACCAATCTCACCGCTCCGGCTTTGTACGCGCCACCATTGTTTTGAATCGTCCAAAACCTACACGCACACACGTTTGGGCAGGAAAGGTGGACAGCTTATCCAAATGTGACATGGAATCGGAATGCAAAGATGGAATCATAAACTGGTTTTGCTGTAAAGCTCATTATGAAAATGTCTGCAGTGATCCACAGATCATAACAAAGAACATGTAGAACGACTAGAACGGCACTCGGTCGAGAGCATACCTCCGCCAGGTGAACAGTTTACGTTTTGTATCCCAGAGTAGACCAGAAAATCACAATACAGAATCACATTTAATCAAAATCATCCGTCCACAACTATTTGAGATATCCTGCTTAATAGCGTTTTTGGCCCGATCTCCCAATGATGAAGAATCACTTAAAAAATTCTACGAGCCAGATACGGATCCAGATCTCCACCAAAATTGAATCGATTCTTCCTTGTCAGACACCCAACTTGTCCACCAAGTTTCGTCCAAATCCATCCGCAACCTTTTGAGATGTCCTGCTTTGTATCGTTTTTGGCCCAATCTCCCAATGGTGAAGAATCATTTTTAAAATTCTACGAGCCGGATCCAGATCCAGATATTCACCAAAATTTAACAGTTTCTTCCTTGTCACACACACAACCTGTCCAACAAGTTTTGTCCAAATCCATCCATAACTTTTTGAGATATCCTGCTATGTATCGTTTTTGGCCCCATCTCCCAATGTTGAAGAATCACTTAAAAAATTAAATAATTCTCATATCCGAATCCATATTCAGATCTTCACCAAAATCTAATCAATTCTTCCTTGTCACACACACAACCTGTCCACCAAGTTTCGTCCAAATCCATCCACAACTTTTTTGAGATATCCTGCTATGCATCGTTTTTGGCCCCATCTCCCAATGGTGAAGAATCACTTAAAAAAATTAAACAATTCTCATATCCGAATCCATATTCAGATCTTCACCAAAATCCAATCTATTCTTCCTTGTGAGACACCCAACCTGTCCAACAAGTTTTGTCCAAATCCATCCACAACTTTTTGAGATATCCTGCAATGTATCGTTTTTGGCCCCATCTCCCAATGTTGAAGAATCACTTAAAAAATTAAATAATTCTCATATCCGAATCCATATTCAGATCTTCACCAAAATCTAATCAATTCCTCCTTGTTACACACACAACCTGTCCACCAAGTTTCGTCCAAATCCATCCACAACATTTTGAGATATCCTGCTATGCATCATTTTTGGCCCCATCTCCCAATGGTGAAGAATCACTTTAAAAAAAAAAAAATTCTCATATCCGAATCCTTATTCAGATCTTCACCAAAATCCAATCTATTCTTCCTTGTGAGACACCCAACCTGTCCACCAAGTTTCGTCCAAATCCGTTCACAACTTTTTGAGATATCCTGCAATGTATCGTTTTTGGCCCTATCTCCCGATGGTGAAGAATCACTTTTAAAATTCTAGTAGTCGAATCCGGATCTTCACCAAAATCTAATCATTTCGTCCTTGTCACATACGCTACATCTCTGCCAAATTTCGTCCGAATCCGTCCACTTTGAGATATTTTGTTCACAAACGGACAGAAAAACTGACAAACAGACAGACAGGGGTGAAAACATAACCTCCATCCACCTTCGTTGGCATAGGTAATTAATTGTGTTAATGGCCTAAAAAGGAGGCATATTTTTTATATGAATGCCAATATGGCAGAATTTTACACCCTACACCTCCCACTACCACAACGTTCACTAAAGGACCCTTTAATGTAAAGGAAGATGATGCAATCTATGTAAGTGTGGCCTTGGGATTTAAACAAAAAATAGGAACAGACAACTGGAAGCTGCAGTAAGATGGGGTACAGGCTGAGTTGGCTACATAAGTGGTAGAACTGATTTTGTAGACAATTAAGGATGTACAAGGATATAAAAAATTCGATCCACCATAACTGTGCCATATCCACATCCTATTAATTTAATCCATCAATTTGCATGCGTATACTATGTTGTACTAACTCCATCTTTCCCATCAACATAATCTAACTTAATATCCACATCCCTCATAATTTATATTCATTCACTCATTACGATTCATTCATTCCTTCAGATTCATTCATTCATTCATGTGCCATGCTCTAAACACAGCATAGGTTCTGCTGGAGCAGTTTCTTTGGCAAGAGATGCACAATCTTCAATGGGTTGGCACCCCGATGGAGGACGATCAGGAATTTGTTCAGGGTGCCGGTGATAGATCGCTTACTCGTCGCGAAGGACAATGTGGGATCTTTAACGTCCACCAACTAATGCCTACACATGGGACACACAGATTAATGTCCATCTGAGGGAACACATATACACTGATCAATCACCCTGCCTGTGAAATACCAAGTTGACAGTTTGTAGCTCAATCGGGATTCAAATGCAGGCCAAACAGGTTGGAGGTGAGTATGCGTACGTGACTACATGTGTACTTCGAGGATATCCTGCCAGACCCTTTAACACATACATGCAGAGAGGTTTGCAAGAGTATTGGTACACAATGGCCGACTTTTTCAAAGATAGTGTGTAATCTTTAACATATAGACAACCTGAATGCAGGTGGGACAGCATTACCTCTGACCTTAGACGCCAAAATCTAATCAGTTCGTCTTCGCATCATAATATGTACTTTTACCAAGTTTGGTCAAAATCTCATTACTGGTTCACAAATTACCACAGAAACAGAATTTTTACCTTAACAGAACATCTGACCTTTGACCGATTGACCCCATATTTGAATATGTTTATCTTTACATCATTATACATACTTGTACCAAATCTCACTTAGTTACCTTATGCCATTCTTAAGTTATTGTGGCAGTGAAAACCTATAACAGACTCTGACCTTTGACCTCTTTACCCTAAAATCAGTTCATATTTTCATCATAATATATAAGTAGGTGATAAATGTTGCTTCTGGGACACCTCCGTTTAACATGGGAAATCCCTATCTAATGTCATTTACCCCCTTGTCTTTTTCAAAAATCATAAACACCTCTATTTCTCCCTCTATGAACCTATAATCCTTCTCACCTTATGAACCTATAATCCTTCTCACCTTATGAACCTATAATCCTTCTCGCCTTATGAACCTATAATATAATCCTTCTCACCTTATGAACCTATAATCCTTCTCAGCTTATGAACCTATGATTTTCTTCCTTTATGAACCTATAATCCTTCTAGCCTTATGAACCTATGATCCTTCTCACTTACATGTAATTTTTACCCTATTCCCCCCACTACTCCCTTAATGTCGTTCCTTAGACCACTCTACTAATGAACCTATAAATATATTATCTCTTTCTAACTTTTTAAAGAGTTCCATTCTCTGATAGAACTCATCCCCATCAAGTATATTTATAAAGTATACAGGTTCCTTAACCTTTTGTTGTGAAAGTATAAAGTGGTATGTTTCACGGAGGGTTCTTGTTTGACCTCCTCCTCTCCCACATACCATTTTAAAATTATAATATTTATTATCCGATTGATAACCATTAAAGTTCTCACTCCACTCTAATATATTTTTCTTCCCGCCCTCCATTACCCCACTTAACAAATGAATATGTTTATCCGTCTTGAGAACCTTCTGACCAGTGATTCTCTCAACCTCTTGAATCTGATATTTTTCACATTCGTTATGTTTTCCATTTATATACCAAGGTTGATTACACCTCCACTCTTTAGTCTGGTTGATACTTGGTTCTATCATCTATCTATAATTCCAGTAATCTCTGTGTGTATGTATGTATGTATGTATGTATGTATGTATGTATGTCTGTGACCGCTGTTTCTCGACAACCACGGGTCCGATATACTTTAAACTTGCCAGGTATATTGCTGGGGACCCGAGGATGTGCCTTTTCAAGGTTTGAAATTAATCGGACAAGTAGTTACCGAGCTATGTCCAAAAAACGATTCAACCAATCAGAGAGCAGCGAGCTATCACGTGTGCCGAACGTGGCGAACAGACTCTGCCTCGGACGGCACATTTGAGAGCGTATTCATTTATTTCACGTTGGCAAACTATGTTGGCGTTAAACTATGTTTTAAAACTAATTAAAACTAATTTGCGATTCATCGTAACTGCGATTTGCGACCTTCCGGACAGTGAAGACTTCACTTCCGGCAGCCAATCACAGAACGAGCCGAGCCGAGCGCGTGCGCCATTACGGTTCATAATTCGATTTCTTCCGGAGAAAATAATAATTTCTCGATTTCTTATGCGCATTATTTCTCCCAATTCAGTCAGAGCGAAGGGCGGAAGCGAAGAGCGTTGTTTTTTTTGTTTACGGGCGTACGGGCGGGGTAGAGCGTACGGGTAGCGTTTTTTTTTTTTTTTGGCAAGGAACGGGCACCCACGTACGGGCATGCCCTAGTTTATATAATAGTAAAAAAGGTGGCGGTAGCCCGTTAAAATCCCTAACCCCCCTTTTTAACTTATCACTTATATATATATCTTATCACTTATATATATCTTATCACTTATATAGCTTATCACTTATATCTTATCACTTATATATCTTATCACTTATATACTTATATAACCATAAGGGAGACTATCAATTCCATTTTCTAAAATAAACCTCTTATCATCAAAAGCCCCCAATGCTTTCTTATTCACCTCTTCTGTATATAATTGATGTTTATAACTTCTTATTCCATTAATCTTTCTAAACTCTTCTTTCTTTGTTGTTAAACAGTTATAATAATCCTTAAAGTTTATTGTTTCTTTAATGACATTTTTCTTTACACCTTTTAACTTCTTATCAGTCTTTTCAACGTTATTCACAATGTATTTATAAGCATAAGCCTTCGACCTCAATCCCACAAATTCACTCATAACATTTCCTCCCAATTCATCCTTGAACTTTCCAATCACCTTTTTATTTTTAGAAGAGAACAACTCACTCTCTGGACTGTAATTACTTGTATCATAGATATTAATGTCCTTTTTCATGTCTGAATAAACATCATCAGTATTAATTTTCAAAATAAAACTATCAGTATCCATATACAACAATGACACATTATCCTTATACTTTGATTTTAGATTAATATAAAAGTAATCATACATTAATGACTTTGACAAGTCAAGAATTGATGTTCCAATGTAAATAGGTTTGTCCATTTCAATACTCTCTTTAACCAAATGGATCGCACAAAAGTTCTCAGTAAAGACCTCAGCTCTAGTAAAACTCGGTCTATTAATTAATTTTGATGCTTGTTCCAAAGATGTTGCTAGTCTGATATTTTGTCTTTTCCTCACATTCTCCATGGTCTTACCAAAGACCGCATTATTCATCAATTTATAAAAGTCTTTCTCAAAATTTGTTTTTGACTCTGTTCTTCTTTGTGTATTAAAATCAATGTACCCCTTTAACCAATGACTGATTGAACTTTAGAACCCTGTGGATCTTCTCTACTCTTAGACCTTTTGATAAATATTGTCGCAAATTTCTTTGGTGTAGTACATAATTTTTCTTGTTATATAATGTAGTAAGTAATTTTTCTGTTGATTCACCTATATCAAACGATCGTTGATAATCACTCAACCATTCTTTCTTTGGACTTTCTTTCTCACAAGCAAATGGAAGATCTTTATGTTTGATATGAAGTTCTTCAGGATATTTTAAATCGACCTCAAAATAATAACCAACCTTTGAATCATCCAATTCTTTTTGTGTAGAGATACATACATCTTGTAAAACTTTTGTGTAGTCTTTTTCCTTTACCCATCTTAGTTTCCCATAAGGAAGAGCTTGAGACATTGCCCAGCCATACAAGTTGTTTGCGTCATAGTACATCAAGTAAGAACTCTCTTTTGTTGAATCATAATTTGGAAGATATTTGTTATTTGCTTTTGCGTATCTGCTCGAGCATACTTGTGAAATTCCACCTCTTTTTGCCTTTTCAATCATCAAAAGCATATCGACATCGGCTATCAAATCCAAATCTTGTTTTGTCATTTTCAACATCGCGCTCCAAGCCAATCCAGGTGCTGTGTAGTAGTGAGCAGGATCCAATCCATATCCAGTGCGACAAACAGATCTAAAGGCTTCAAATACATCGGCCAATAAAAGCACATCAGTTTTGAGATACAAATCGTGATACTCGCCAAGATTCTTGATGTTATATTTTTCCCAAACATTTTGTGCGTGTACATAATCTTTATCAGATATATGACTGTTGTTTAATTTGTTATCGAAATTTTCTTTTAAAGGAAGTTGTGTTTCATTGAATCTCTCAAATGAGTCCATATAGTCATAGGGGTAAATTCCCTTTTGTGTTAGAAAATCTTTATCTGAAAAATACTCTGAAAGACATGGAAACTCTTTTAGATTTTGAACCAAGTTAGCCAATGGACTTGCCATGAATTTAAATGTATCAAGAAATCTGATATGAGTAATAGGAGATGTGTGAATTGTTTTTGTGAATGAAATGTATTTCTGATCCGTGTTAGGAATTGCTGAAATGTGTCCAGATGTCTTTGAAAGTTCATTAATAAATAGATGCGTATCATAATGAGCGTTGTTATGAAGAAAGACAGGAATGAAAGAGGGGAGTTGATAATTAATATTACAACTTTGATGAGCTGGACCTCTATATTTACCAGTGAGATGACAATGATCTCTAACCTTTAGACCTTCACCAATTTTTTCCTCACAAATATGACAAACATTGTTTTTTCAAAATTCCCTTTTCTGTTCACTCGTCAAGGACATTGGTTTATTAGTTTCTCTCATTATCTTGGTTAATCGGACACAGTCTTTTTCTAGTCGTTTCACAAACTCCTCTGGGGTATTTGAGCCTCTATACTCCTCTAACTTGTTATATTTATCACCAACGGATGATTTGATATAATAACAAAAACCGCAAGGAGTATGTTTTTGATATTTATTTGTGTATGATTCTTTTGGATCTGGAGAAGCAGTATCTATTTTTTCTAGAATACTTTCAAAATCAGCATATATAACAAATGGATGTTTGATCTTTTTCTTTTCATCTTTGAATGTGATATTTGAGCCTTCTTTAGGCATATTGATTACCGTTGATTTATGTTCACCACAATAATTTGAATGTTTATCTAATCTTTCTTGTGTATGGAAGAAGTTAAGACAACGCAAACAAATATATATTTTATTTGTTCTTTTACATACTTGTGGTTTTATTAATTTAGCAATACCTTTAATGTATGTATAATGTGAATTTTCCTCTGAATTAAAATATAGAAGATTAATATGAGTTTGTTTACAATTGTCAGAAAGCTTTAAAACCTGAATGCTGTTTGTTTCTGTTAGACCATAAACATTAACTGATAAATTATTTATCTTTTCAAATTTAGGAATATCATTTAAACTTTAAAGCCATAGGAAACTTTAGATCTTTCGTATTTAATGTATTCTCATATTTTTTATAATGAGATACTCTTTCATCATGAAAATGTGGAGGATGTAAGTGTGCTAGAATAGACCAGAGAAAACATTTATTGTCTTTATTTTTGATATTGATAACTGCTTTTCTATTTTTGATAACACTGGGTAAATCAATGTAGGAAGAAGCTTTTAGAGGATCTGATTTAAGAATATGAATGTCTATGTAAATAATTTTTCCTATATTGAATCCACTTCCTACGATTGAATTATCCACATCTTGCTCTTGTTTAATAAGTTCATCATAGACTCCTGATGTTTTAAAATCTTGATATGAAGATATAAAGTGTGGCTCAGTTCTCATGTATGGTGTATCTATAACTCCTTCGTCCTTTGTCATTTCTAATTTTACTCCCATATAAAATTTAAGTGGTTTCATTTCTTTTAGTGTTTTTTCAATCAACGTTTGAACAGCAGGTTTAACTATTTCTACAGCATCAACTATAGACTCTGGTTCAGGAGGTTTGAAGTTAAAGACTCTTATTTTAATATGTCCTTTGAATGCGCCATCAGAGTTTTTAGTTGTGATAAAATTTGATAAATGTAGAATTGTTTTAAGATGCATTTCGAAGCCTTTCTTGAGGATATTTTTATTACATGCAGAACAGTGTTTTGTTTCCTTCTGAATAGGAGATAGTAGGTGAAGTAGATTAAATGTGTGTTTGTTAGTTTTAAGGTGTCTTTTGTATTGTTTATATTCTTGTTCACAAACGTCGCAATACGTTGCTTTGATCATATTTATTTATATAGTAAAATTATACTTAAAACAAAGTGCCTTTTTTAGAGGCTTTTTAAAAGATGAAACTGTGCTTAAAGTAAAACACCTTTGAGCTTTTCAACTCGTTTTATGTATATAACTTTACTTAAAGTAAAACACCTTTGAGCTTTTCAACTCGTTTTATGTATATAACTTTACTTAAAGTAAAACACCTTTGAGCTTTTCAACTCGTTTTATGTATATAACTTTACTTAAAGTAAAACACCTTTGAGCTTTTCAACTCGTTTTATGTATATAACTTTACTTAAAGTAAAACACCTTTGAGCTTTTCAACTCGTTTTATGTATATAACTTTACTTAAATTAAACACCTTTGAGCTTTTCAACTCGTTTTATGTATACTAGGGCATGCCCGTACTATATCTATATCTAAAATTATATCCCCCCCCCCTCTATTTACATGAAATGGTTTGGTCCAAAGCGAACGGCTTGCGAGTGGTGACAATCCCCCCCCTCTATTTACATGCAATGGTTTGGTCCAAAGCGAACGGCTTCCGGAGTTTGGTAAAGAAATCGCCATCGCGTGCACAAACGCGCAGGAAAGCGAATGAATCGCAAATTCGTTTTTATTAGTTGTAAAACATAGTTTAACGCCAACATAGTTTGCAAACGTGAAATAAATGAATACGCTCTCAAATGTGCCATCCGAGGCAGAGTGTGTCCTCCACGTTCGGCACACGCGATCGTTCGCTGCTCTCTGATTGGTTGAATCGTTTTTTGGACATAGCTCGGTAAGTAATTGTCCGATTAATATGAAACCTTGAAAAGGCACATCCTCGGGTCCCCAGCAATATACCTGGCAAGTTTCAAGTATATCGGACCGGTAGTTGTCGAGAAACAGCGGTCACAGACAAACAAACAAACGTACAGACAGACAGACAGAGATTACTGGAATTATAGATAGATAACTTTACTTAAAGTAAAACACCTTTGAGCCTTTCAACTCGTTTTTTGTATATAACTTTACTTAAAGTAAAACACCTTTGAGCTTTTCAACTCGTTTTATGTATATAACTTTACTTAAAGTAAAGCGTCTATGTATTAGCCAGAAAGTTTAGATACTCTAGTTCATCAATTTCAATTTCACTATCTGAGTCATCAATAAAGCTACTCTCATAACTATCATTTGAACACAAACTATTAGTATCATAACTATCTTCAGATCCTAGACTCTCAGTATAATAACTCTCAGAGTATTGACTGTTAATATCACTCATTTACATACCATTAAACTTCCATCAATATCTATATATTTTCTTTCATTAGAACTAATAACCACAATATTTTTTACATTAAATGTTATTTTCAAATAATCTCTAATAATCAGAGTATGGAATGATAGTTCACCACTAATATTCATATTATTAATTTCACCCACATCTTTGGGTCTATTAAAGAATATACAAATGTTTCCTCTAGAATCGTTGATGGTCTTATCATTCATTTTCAAAGCTTCTTTATCAATGACCTTTTCAAGCTTTGAGTAAATTGTTAGTAGTAGTGGAGAAACTTTTGTCAAATTTACTTTAATAGAGTTATTAATTAACATAGCTTGTCCCGTAAATTTAATAAAAGGACACATGTTATTCTCCATTATGGGTTTAATCCAAAAATTTCCATATTTATCTTTGTTCAATTTAACATCTTTGACATATTTTTCTATATCTTCCACCGAAGTAGAGATTGATTGAAATTTGTCTTTTGTGTTTTACTTTAAGCACAGTTTCATCTTTAAAAAAGCCTCTAAAAAAGGCACTTTGTTTTAAGTATAATTTTACTTTATAAATATGATAAATTCTGAAGGATATTTAGAATTTCCAGACTCTCCATATGATAAATTAGAAATCTGCCACCATTGTGGTAGAATAGGGCTTAATAATGAGGGTTGATATAAACAATGTATTTTCTGTGATTTAATTTTAATTAAAGATAATAAAAAATATAGAAAAATATATAACTCTTTTAAATTAGAACCAAAAATGAATTACTTTACAAGATTAATAAGAGAGATGAATGTTAAGTATTATGGTGATAATACACCATTTCTTACAAGGGAAGAGACTATTTGTATTGAGGAAATGTATAAGGGTTTAATGATATTTATTATTCAAAATAATTTTAATGGAAATGTTAATACAAGATACTATATAAACAAAATAATGGATTATTTTGAAATTAAACCTGAACTCAGGATAAAATATAGTGTTTCTCAAAAAACTCAAAAAAAGTTAGATGACTTGTTTTCCAAATATATAAATGAATGATTTTTTACCCGTTTGGGAAAATAAGATAAAATTTAATAACCATAAAAATCTTCCAAATTCATTGAGATGTCTAATAGTCGGTTCAAGCGGATGTGGAAAAACCTGTTTACTTTTAAAGATGCTCCTTAGTCCTAATTTTTTAGATTATGATAATTTAATAATTTTTACAAAGTCAAGTTTTCAACCCGAGTATCAACTACTCTCACAGGGTTTTAATGCGGGTCTTAAAAAGGAAGACATTATCGGTTTATTTAAACTTCAAAACAAACTAAATGATTATAATATTGATGATATAATACAATTATTTTGTGATACACAGAAATCAAAACCAAAACCCATAACTTGTATTCTCAGTGATAATACGGATGATATACCTTCACCTCAAGATTTAGATAAATCAAAAAAGAACCTCGTTATCTTTGATGATTGTGTTAATGAGAGAAACCAAACAGTAATGGATAGCTACTATACAAGAGGGAGACATTCTTCTTGTAATTGTATTTATCTTAGTCAGTCATATTTTCAACTCCCCTTCCCCCTTCTGCGATCCGAAAGGTGCTTGGCGAACGTCTTGGTAGCACACTCATAACCCGTAAACGCTGGCAAAAACATCTTTGTACCCCACACAGCTAATTGCCAGCACAGCTAATCTAAAGGTGGTTTTTTAGTCATATTTTCAACTCCCTCGGCGCTCAATAAGAAACAATGCTAATACTTTTATTTTATTTAAGTTAAATTCAATAGATACAAATAATTTTTGGAGAGATAATTGTTCTACATTATGTAGTAAGAAGGAATTTGAAAATAATATGAAACACACGATTGGAAAATATAAATATATTGTTGTGAAACAAGATGAGATACTAAATGATATTTTTCAAAAAATAAATACAGAAAATGAATACCGAAGAAAGAGTAAGAAAGTTTAAAGAACATCAAGAGTTGGTTTCAAAAGTTGTAAAGCAACAGGAAGACATAAAGAAGAAAAGGAGACAGAAACTAACTGGTGAAGAAGCCTTTGAAAGAAAACAAGAGAAATTTTTTAAACCACTTTTAAAAACTCAACAAACGATTTCACCTACAGTTCCCACGGTAGAATTTACTCCGAAAAAATTTCAAATGCTCAAAGATTTTAGTCAAATGACAGAGCAAGAACTTGGAGAATTAGAATATGATGATGAAGGATTATTTCGGCATCTTGAGAAGGTAAATAAACTTTCCAATTATATTGTAGAAGCTCTTCAAAACAATGAATATTTGAAGGGTTCAAAAACCAGAGCAGGTCTCATTCCAACAGAAGAACCAGCACAGTTCCATCTTGTGAAAGAAAAGTTATTGATATTTAATGATAAATTGGTGTTCTTAAGTTCTGACCAACCAAATGTTGAATTAACCCCAAGATTAATGTTTCTTCTAACAAAAGATGGACATGCTAATTCACCTTATTTTGATGAACCGCTTGATATGGAAAGAGAGGAAGATAGAGAGTATATTGAGTTGCTAAACGCACTTGATTATGGAGTTTCTGTTGCTGGTAAAAGTAAGAAGAATGAGAAGGAGAAACATATTATTGATGCTTTAAGTAAGCTTGGTTCGGGTGTTAGTTTTCTTCCAAATGACCCATCACAATTAGTTAATAGGTTATTATTGTTCTTAGGTAGTAAGAAGGCTGGAAACAACAATTGTTTTAATGAAGCATCCGCCATTTTAGATCAGTTGATGAATATGAAAATAATTAATAAATGTCAATACAAAGATATTTTATTAGATATTAAATAAGATGAGAAGCACAATTCTTAGTTTTAATTTCACAACGAGCGATTACACAGCTTCATTCCCTTACCCACTACAACTTGACCCCACAAAAGAATATGAGGCTTCTTTGTTGTCAATGGAAACTTGCAATACCCTTTTTAATATCACAGAGAAAAACAACAAGTTTAGTTATAATCCAGGAAGTGGATATAAAACTATAACTGTTTCACCCGGAGCTTACGAGATTTCTCAAATATCTTCAGAAGTCTCTCGCCTTATGAAAGAAAAAGGTGATGAACCAAAAAATATGGCAATAGATATTCAAAAACACACTTCAAAATCAACGATTAAGCTTAAAAATAATTATAAAGTTGATTTCACGATTGAAAATTCGTTCAGAGAGCTATTGGGTTTCTCTTCAAAAAAGATTGAAACTAACGGGACGTTTTACAGTGATAATGTTATCCAAATATCCTCCGGTATAAATTCAGTATTAATTCATTGTGATTTGATTGATGGTGCTTATAACGATGGAATAAGAACAAATACAATATTTTCATTCAGTGCATACTCAACCCCGATTGGTTATAAATTTAATATGGAACCAAAAAATCTTGTCTATTTCCCTGTGTCAGGAAAAACCATATACAGAGTAAATTTTAGGATAACCGACCAAGATAATCGTATGATATCCTTTAATGATGAAATTATATCCATCAGAATTCACCTACGTGAAGTTTTTCAATAAATAAATAATGGTTATTGTGAGAAAACACGAGTTGGGAAAATATAAAATAATTACAGGGGAGGGCATGTACCTTTCACCATACTATAAGGGTGAAGGTATGTTTCTTGGGAGAGGATACTATAAACCTAAGAGACAACGAGGTGTAGGTCATCAATTTTGAAATAAAGGAGATGGGATAATTGATACTCTAATGGGTATTGGTTCAACCATCCTTAAACATAAAGACCTAATTGGTTCAACTGCTTCTGCCGTGGGTTCAGTTGCGGGTGCTATAAAGAGTATAAAAGATGCTCAAAAGGAGTCTCATAAATTACAAGCAATCAAAGAAATAAAAAAAGGTAAAACTCAACTATCTTCACAAGAACGACAAAAAATCATTAAAATACTTGGGTCAGGGTTTCAACAATTTTAATGCTATATAAATACAAGTATGGAAGCGATTGATAGTATCTATGATTTGGATGATACGATTATCATTTCAAACTCCACTAAAAAGGAAGACTATTTTAAGGTAAATGCTATAACAGGAACAGACTGGAATTCAAACGGAACAAAAAGTTTTGAAATAAATAATTATCAACAAACTTACTTGAATATAGCTGATAGTTTCTTGCTGTGTAAATTTAAATTCACTAAGGCTGCGAATAATACTAATGCTACACTCGTAAATGATTTCTTCTGGAAAATGTTTGACAGTGTCCGCCTGTATATTGGAACACAAGAGGTTGAAGCGGTTGATTATGTCTCTGCTACATCTGAAATGATGAAATTTACACTATATTCGTTTAGTGATAGAATGGGTAAGGGAGCTGTTGAAGGTTTTATTCCTGATATGTCAACGGGAACAAATGCTGACCCCGGTTATAGTCAAAGGAAGTCAATGTATAATGATGAAACAAAAGCAGAGAATAGTTTTACCGTAGCAGTACCTCTTAAAGGTATATTTGGATTTTGTGATTATGATAAAGTTTTGTATGGGCTTAAAATTAGATTTCAACTACAAAGGAATGATAATGTAAATAGATTGCTTTTTGGGGCTCAAAATGCTTTTGGTGATAATAATAAATTTGTTATTAATGATTTGTGTTGGTATATTAGTGAATATACTCCTAATCTTAAAACGGAAGAGATGTTAAATAGAAGACTTAACTCAAAGAAACCACTAAATGTATCATACCATAAAAGAAGATGTCAACACGTTAAACTGGAACACACTACCTACACTTGGAATTTAGGTGTTCTTCAAGGAAAGCCACGATACCTATGGCTCATTTTTAAGAAACCAGATGGAGATGAAGGCACTGATAGGAATAATGCGCTGAGTGATAATGCTAAGGTGACACAACTTCGGGTTTCTTTTGATGGCACATTTTATCCGCGAGATAGATTGGAAATTGATTGGGAAAAAAATGATTATGCGGAAGCCTACAAGTCCTACCAAAAGGTGTGTGAAAGTAATGGTAATAATGATCCTACTTTGGATATGGTTGCGTTTCAAAAACTTTATACAATCTACGCAATTGACCTGAGTTCTCAAAAGGAAACTATAAAGTCTTATCGAGTGGATACTTCTCTATACATTGAAAGAGGGGAGAGTGAAGAGGTTAATGCATATTGTTTGCTTTTGGAGGAAACAGAATTACAGATTAATACAGATAATGGTGTTATGATTAATATCACATAGGTTTTTTCTCATAAATAAATGGTTGGGGTATATGTTAATCAAATCAATCTTAATAAATTAACATCTTGTATTCAAAATCAAAAGCCTTGTATTATTAATGTTAATACAATTCAAAGAAAAGGAGCTGTAAGAATTGATGTTTTACTCACACACACACACAAGTAAAAACACTAAATGATGTTGGATCACTTAAAATTAAAATGACGAAACCTATGTTAAAGAAATATTCAATAGACGAGTCAAGAGGAGGATTTCTCCCGTTTCTAATTCCTTTATTTGCTGGTTTAAGTGCGGCGGGAGCATTGACTGGTGGTATTTCAGCAGCGGTAAAAACTGCTAACGAAAGGAAGGCACAACTAAAAGCTCAAAAAGAATTGGAAAGACATAACAAGGAGTTGGAGAAACAAATTAGTGGAAGTGGTGTAATTGTAGATTTTGCTCAAAAACTTGAAAGTCTACCTGATAAAGCTAGATTGTTAGTTGGAGATATGCTTTCCTCTATCGCTCAAGCGGGTGTTAAACTAACTAAAAGGGGTAATGGGTTATATCTTTCTCATAAATAAATGGATAAATGGTTTAAACAATTTGGAAAGAATACAACGTCAAATATAGAACTTACTAAATATTGTAAAAAACAAAAAATTGATAATGTGGTTATTTGTATGAGAGATGAATTAAAAAAGTTGTCCAAGAATACAAAGAATATTATTATGTATTTAGACACACAGAATGGTTCTCATTGGGTTTGTATTCATAATAGTCAGGATAAATATTATTTTGATAGTTATGGTATGCCACCGCCTGTTGAAGTAATACAATTCTTACAGAATGGTGTTTATCAAACATTTCAAGTTCAAGAAATTAATTCTAAATGTTGTGGTCAATTATGTTTATATGTATTATTTCAACTCAACAATAATGAAAATTTTTATGATATCATTTTAAATCTAATATAAATGACTCATGTTGGAAAAGATGGTTCTATCTTTGGAAAATCCTCTCAGGATATTGATTTATCAAATTATTATACAAAGGCACAGGCTGAACGACAAAAATATAGTATAAGTAAAAATATTAATATGAAGAATACTTATAAATTAATCAATTATCCAAACCCGACAGATGCGAATGACTTAATTAGATTTAGTGATTTATCACAATATATATTTTTAAAGAAAACAGCACGTTTTGTTAGACAAGTAAAATTTACAACCACAACACCCGGTTATACTGACCATACACCTTTCCTCATTCAATTTAACTATCTGCTTACAATTGAATTTTATAAAGAAGGACATATAGTTAATATGCGAATCAATAAATGGGGGTATGATATGCCTGATTTAGGGTATAATTGGTATTTTTCAATAAACTTAGAAGACCTACATGATTTGAATCAGTCTCGTAAAGAAGAATATTATCCGCTTGGTGAGGATAAGGATTTATGTGGAAGTACAATTAGTAAACAACAAATACATGGTTTTAAGAAAAGAAAAATATATGATAGTATAGCGATGGTTAACATGACAAAGAAGGAAGGTAATGAGATAAGGATAGAAAGCCGAGGAATACAAACCGATTTGGTAGTGGGAAGATGGGGTGGTATTACCTGTTATCTATCTATAATTCCAGTAATCTCTGTGTGTATGTTTGTATGTTTGTATGTTTGTATGTATGTATGTATGTTTGTATGTTTGTCTGTGACCGCTGTTTCTCGACAACTACCGGTCCGATATACTTTAAACTTGCCAGGTATATTGCTGGAGACCCGAGGATGTGCCTTTTCAAGGTTTCATATTAATCGGACAAGTAGTTACCGAGCTATGTCCAAAAAACGATTCAACCAATCAGAGAGCAGCGAGCTATCACGTGTGCCGAACGTGGCGAACAGACTCTGCCTCGGACGGCACATTTGAGAGCGTATTCATTTATTTCACGTTGGCAAACTATGTTGCCGTTAAACTATGTTATAAAACTAATTACGTGCACGCTATGGCGATTTCTTTACCAAACTCCGCAAGCCGTTCGCTTTGGACCAAACCATTTCATGTAAATAGAGGGGGGGGATTGTCACCGTACTCGCAAGCCGTTCGCTTTGGACCAAACCATTTCATGTAAATATAGGGGGGGGATTGTCACCGTACTCGCAAGCCGTTCGCTTTGGACCAAACCATTTCATGTAAATAGAGGGGGGGGGGGGGGGATTTAATTTTAGATATAGATATAGTACGGGCATGCCCTAGTAATATTAATCTCACATATATTTCTGATACATAAATGGCAGGAAAAAGACTACAAGAGAATTATAATTTTTGTATTCAGGGATACCTACAAGAAAAGGGTGCTCGGTATTACATACCTTATGATTTGGAGCATATACATGGAAATTTTGTCATTAAAAAGTGGCCTTATACTGATATTGCTAAACCCACAAATAGAGACTTGTTTAAAATATTAAATAAAAATGAACTTCTCAAAGTTATGAAATATAAAACTCTTTTAGAAATCGTCATCAAATCTTATTGGTATCCTATTATGAGAAAAATAATTATAGATACAAGAATATCTCAAAATCCAGATGAGTATATGTATAATATTCTTTGGGGCTCAAGCTCAAGGGTAGCAAGGGATGAGGAAGGAGTTGAAGAAGAGAAGGAGGAAGGAGTTGAAGAAGAGAAGGAGGAAAGAGAGAAGGAGGAGAAGGAGGAAAGGGAGAAGGAGGAGAGGGAGAAAAAGGAGAAGGAGGAGAAGGATGAAAGGGAGAAAAAGGAGAAGGAGGAGTGGGAGGAAAGGGAGAAAAAGGAGGAGGAGGAGAGGGGGGAAAAATATAAAAATATGACCATTCCTGAGATTAATGAAAGATTGAAGTTATTACGACAAATAAATCAATCTCAACGCACCGAAGAGGAAAATAAAGAACTAATGACTCTTATGAAGATATTGGTTTTTAAATTTGCTATAATAAATTCAGAGAGCAGATATACAACATATAGTTGATGATGTTGGTGTTATTGACTTTAGTTAGTTTTATTTGTAAATAAATGGAGGAGAGAGTGAAGGCATTCCTAAGGATTCTTTATGTTTTAAAAATCAAGATAGAAATGTATATGTTGAAAACCCAAAAGGCTTTGGCACTATGTAGGACTTTTTCTCATAAATAAATATGAGTTATTGTCTCAAATGTAAAAAGAAAACTAAATCTAAAAATATCTCCTTTGTTAAAGCTAAAAATAATAGAGTTTATCAAAAAGGAATATGTCAAGTGTGTGGCTCTAAAAAGTGCCAATTCATCTCTCCTAAAAGTGGAGGAGACATACAAAAGTTTTTGTCAGGAAGTAAATTTACAACAACTGGAATTCCAGGGGAACTACATCTACCTGGATATTCTTTCTGTGGTCCTGGAACAAACCTGAATAAAAGATTAGATGAGGCTGACAATCCTAAACCTTGGTCTAAACCTACAAATAGGGTTGACGAAGTGTGTATGAAGCATGATATTGCTTATGGGAAAACCACTACGTTGACTGAAAAACATAAAGCCGACAGAGAAATGTTGTATAATTTGTCTTTGATACAAAATCCAACGTTGAGAGAGAAGGTTGATAGGTTTATTGTGAGAAATTTGATAAATGCTAAATTGAAACTTGGCCTTGGTTATTCACCCTCAAAAAACTATTCGGCTCTAATGATGTCATCAAGACTGAGGAGCTTTTGGCTGATGAATTACATAAACCTATAATCACAAAGTTTAAAAGAAGGAAAGTTTATTCTAAATACACCGACCACATATGGTCCGCTGATTTAATCGAACTAAAAAATGATAAGGGATACAAGTATGCTTTAACCGTTATTGATTTGAGGAGTAGATTTGCTTGGGTTGTTCCTTTGAAAAACAAGAGAGGTTATACTCTGATGTTAGCCTTCCAACAGATATTTAATAAAAGTAAAATAAAACCAAAGAAACTGTGGACCAATGAGGGAACAGAGTTCTATAACAAAATATTTATGAAATTTCTTAAGGGGGAGGGTATTAAATTATACAGCACCTTTAATGAAGGAAAAGCAGTTGTTATTGAGCGTTTTAATCGTACTTTAAAAGAGAAATTATATAAAAAATTCACACAACTCGGTTTCCAAAAATGGGTGTATTTTATTCAGGATATTGTAGATAATTACAATAATACAGTTCATTCATCAACAAAATCAAAACCATCAGAAACATTTACAAAATTAGAATATGAAAAGGAGATTAATTTGAGAAAGCCCAAGTTCAAAGTTGGTGATATTGTAAGAATATACAGATGGAAAAGTCATTTTGAGAAAGGTTATACAAAGAGATGGACTAATGAATTATTCAAAATCGTTGATGTAATGGATACTATGCCTTGGACTTACAAATTATATGATATGAATTGGGAAGAAATCTTGGGTTCATTTTACTCACAAGAATTACAAAAAACAAAACTGATAATTCATTAAACAACAACCATCCATACTTTCATCCACCCAGATTAGCTAATTTAATTAGTAGTAATAAAAAAAATTAAATAAATAAATAAAAATCATAAGCCACACCCACACAGACCCCGCCCACACAGACCACACCCACACAGACCACACCCACACAGACCACACCCACACAGACCCCGCCCACACAGACCACACCCACACAGACCCCACCCACACAGACCCCACCCACACAGAATAAGAAAGCATTGGGGGCTTTTGATGATAAGAGGTTTATTTTAGAAAATGGAATTGATAGTCTCCCTTATGGTTATATAAGTATATAAGTGATAAGATATATAAGTGATAAGATATATAAGTGATAAGATATAAGTGATAAGATATATAAGTGATAAGATATATAAGTGATAAGATATATATAAGTGATAGGATATATATTAGTGATAAGTTAAAAAGGGGGGTTAGGGATTTTAACGGGCTACCACCACCTTTTTTCTATTATATAAATGATAGAACCAAGTATCAACCAGACTAAAGAGTGGAGGTGTAATCAACCTTGGTATATAAATGGAAAACACAACGAATGTGAAAAATATCAGATTCAAGAGGTTGAGAGAATCACTGGTCAGAAGGTTCTCAAGACGGATAAACGTATTCATTTGTTAAGTGGGGTAATGGAGGGCGGGAAGAAAAATATATTAGAGTGGAGTGAGAACTTTAATGGTTATCAATCGGATAATAAATATTATAATTTTAAAATGGTATGTGGGAGAGGAGGAGGTCAAACAAGAACCCTCCGTGAAACATACCACTTTATACTTTCACAACAAAAGGTTAAGGAACCTGTATACTTTATAAATATACTTGATGGGGATGAGTTCTATAGGAGAATGGAACTCTTAAAAAAGTTAGAAAGAGATAATATATTTATAGGCTCATTAGTAGAGTGGTCTAAGGAACTACATTAAGGGGCTAGTGGGGGGAATAGGGTAAAAATTACATGTAAGTGAGAAGGATCATAGGTTCATAAGGCTAGAAGGATTTATAGGTTCATAAAGGAAGAAAATCATAGGTTCATAAGGTGAGAAGGATTATAGGTTCATAAGGCGAGAAGGATTATAGGTTCATCAGGTGAGAAGGATTATAGGTTCATAGAGGGAGAAATAGAGGTGTTTATGATTTTTGAAAAAGACAAGGGGGTAATTGACATTAGATAGGGATTTCCCATGTTAAACGGAGGTGTCCCAGAAGCAACATTTATCACCTACTTATATACTTGTACCAACTTTGGTCAAAATCCCTTTGATGGTTCACAAGTTATTGTGGTAACAGGATTTTAACCTAACATGACCTTTGACCTTTGACATCTTGACCCCAAAATCGAATTGGTTTGTCTTTCATATCACAGTAAATACTTCTTCTAAGTTCGATTTCAATCCCTTCAGCCGTTCTTAAGTTACTGCAGTAACGAAAGCCTGTCAAGGATGGACGGACAGACAGCTGGAAGGACAAGCCAAAAAATAATAATGCCTCCAGTGACTGTCAGCGGAGGCATAAAAAAAACTTTCCATTTATGTAACTAGCATACACTGTATGTTAATCACTTTTTATTTGAACAAATGCCAGAAAAGAAAAGACAAACAATCAGTAAGTATTCTTACTTACTGATTAGAAGGAAGTAAAAGTTAGAGGAAGGAAGTTAGAAGAAAAATTAGAATAAGGATTATTAGAAGGAAGTAAAATCAAAGTTATAATAGACAAACGTTTCTTGTTGCTGACTTACCTCCACCATTTCTTCTTTAATCACAGAGAGTTCATGGTTGTTTCTCGCCACAAAGTTATAGGAGGCTTTAGCAAGCTTCCGCTCCGTAAAGTCTGAGCCTCTACAAATGCAAAAGTTTTGCTTTATGTTAGAATCTACAAATTATGTGCGCATGTAGAGTGAGAACGAGTTGAAGCGGGAACTTTTAGTATTGACGTATGTCCAATATTGGATGAGTTCAAGCATATTGGATTAGTTCAGGTTCTGCCATTCTTTACATACGATATACACTACATGGCCCAAAGTATGCGGACACCCCTTTTAATTAGTGGATTCGGCTATTTCAGCCACACCCATTGCTGACATTGATAATCAAGAACACAGCCATGCAATCTCCATAGACAAACATTGGCAGTAGAATGGGCCGTACTGAAGAGCTCAGTGACTTTCAACGTGTCACCATCATAGGATGCCACCTTTCCAACAAGTCAGTTCGTCAAATTTCTGCCCTGCTGGAACTGCCCCGGTTAACTGTAAGTGCTGTTATTGTGAAATGGAAACGTGTAGGAGCAACAACAGCTCAACCGCAAAATGGTAGGCCACACAAGCTCACAGAACTGGTTCGCAGAGTGGTGAAGAGTGCAGTGCATAAAAATCGTCTGTCCTCGGTTGCAACACTCACTACCGAGTTCCAACTTGCCTCTGGAAGCAACGTCAGCACAACAACTGTTTGTCGGGAGCTTCATGAAATGGGTTTCCATGGCTGAGCAGCTGCACACAAGCTTAAGATCACCGTGCGCAATGCCAAGCGTCGGCTGGAGGGGTGTAAAGCTCGCCACCATCGGACTCTGGAGCAGTGGAAACGCGTTCTCTGGAGTGATAAATCACGCTTCACCATCTGGCAGTCCGACGGACGAATCTGGGTTTGGTGGATGCTAGGAGAACGCTACCTGACCGAATGCATAGTGCCAACTGTAATGTTTGGTAGAGGAGGAATAACGGTCTGGGGCTGTTTTTCATGTTTCGGGCTAGGCCCCTTAGTTCCAGTGAAGGGAAATCTTAACGCCACAACATACAATGACATTCTAGACGATTGTGTGCTTCCAACTTTGTGGAAACAGTTTGGGGAAGGCCTGTTCCTGTTTCAGCATGACAATGCCCCATTACACAAAGCAAAGTCCATACAGAAATGGTTTGTCGAGATCGGTGTGGAAGAACTTGACTGGCCTGCACAGCTCCCTGACCTCAATCCCATCAAACACCTTTGGGATGAATTGGAACGCCGACTGCGAGCCAGGCCTAATCGCCCAACATCAGTGCTTGACCTCACTAATGCTCCTGTGGCTGAATGGAAGCAAATCCCCATAGTAATGTTCCAACTTCTAGTGGTAAGCCTTCCCAGAAGAGTGGAGGCTGTTGTAGCAGCAAAGTGGGGGGGACCAACTCCATATTAATGCCCATGATTTTGGAATGAGATGTTCGACGAGCACATACGGGTGTGATGTTCGGGTGTCCACATACTTTTGGCCATGTAGTATATATCTAACAACAAGGAGAAAAAGACATAAAATGTCATAGCCCCCGTGGTTTTAGAAATTTTGCTGTGCGGAGTTAAAGGCTGCCAGTCGGCCATCTTTTGTCAGATTACAAAACAAAATGAGCTGCATATGCATACTCTCAGTTATTGTCTTTGTGCCAAGTTTGAACAAAATCGGTCCATGCATGTGCGAGAAATGGTTGGGGACACGTTTAAGTAACAAAATGGCCGCCAATCGGCCATCTTAGATCTCATCCTGAAAATAAATGACGTGCATATATATGTAAGCCATCATTATTTATCTGTGTGCTAAGTTTTAACAAGATCAGTAAATGCTTGTCCAATAAATGGTTGAGGACGCGTTCAAAGTGGTTTTTTTTTTTTACAACTACAATGGCTGCCAGTCGGCCATCTTTGATCGCATCATGAAACAAAACGAAGTGCATATGTATATCATCATATATTGTCATTACGCCATGTATGAACAAAATTGCTCCATACATGTCCGAGATATGCCTGTGGACGCATGTACGCATGGATGAACAGACGGACAAGACCCAATCCATGAGCCCCAGTTTTGGACTAAGTCCAAAGAGGGATAATACATTCTCCCCGACAATTCCATCTGATACTATAACGACACTCGGTAGAGAGCGTACCTCCGCCAGGTTGCACAGTTTACGTTTTGTATCCCACTGAATGGTTCGATCTGGATCTGGACCTGAACCAACATCTAACCACCTTGTTCTTGTCACCTACACAACTCATCCACCAAGTTTTTTCATAATTCATCCAGTCTGTCCACCTTAGGTGATGGAGGTAAATATCTGCTCATGCCGATAGAATAAGTTACCTGAAGTCTGATAGCCAATGAATAAACATATCCTGTCGTTGTTTAAACCACATCTACTGGTGGCAAAATTAACTTGACATGAACTCTTTGCTACCTGTTCAGGATGATATTACCACAATGGACGCCGACATTTTTTTGTGAAAAGATCCATTCAAGTTGGTCTGAGCATGCTGAGCAGTTTGTGCTTTTAGTCTGTTGTAATCAAATGGAAGACCAAATACTGCATTCAAATCATCAGAAGGAACCAGAATAAGCAAAGAGCAAAGATGGAGTCATCAGGAGGAACCTGGATGGGATTTGGATTTCAGCTGCTACTCCTCCACCTTCAAACCATCCAGGCACATGGAGCCAAGTGAATCTGACAGAAATTTTTATTATTATAATGCAGTTCTCCATAGACAGATCGATAAAGAGAGAGAGAAATTAAAAAGAGGTAAGGAATTATGGGACAAAACATTAGCAGCACATAGATAGGGGAGTCGGAATACTATCAGGTTCGTAACCCAGTATGTCGTCGAGTTCCTTGAGGCTTTATGACTTTTGAGATCCTTACATTTTCACGTCAAGTAAAGCAAATTCATGCCCGTTGTGCTCTGACTCCCTGAATAGAATTTTTCAAAGAAGATACATCTGAAGCAGAAAAGAGGAAAGCCGTCGGAAGGATGCTGTTACCTGCGTGAAGACCCAGATCTTGAATTATCATCCTCCTGAAGGAGATATTAAAAGGTTTTTGTGTTTTAATAAGCTTCCTCATACTCAATGTACAACAACCTGCAACTTATTGAATTCAACCTTAAAATAACACTGGGGATACAATGATGAAGATTATTTACGTTTTTGAGATCATAATTCATTCGGTGTATATATATATATATATATATATATATATATATATATATATATATATATATATATATAAATAAAGATATATATTGTTGCGAATATGGAATTTGGCCTCCATATCCGCTTGTAAATATTCCCCTATTTTCCCAATACTCCCCAACTATCCCCAATCCCCCATTCCCTCGTCCCATTGTCTGTAAACAACAATCAGTCGAGCCGACCTTCCCCTTTTTCCCCCATTAAATGTCGTGCCCAGGTCCACCGCATCTCACGTAGACAACTTTCGGACATCTTGCTAGTTATTCTTAGTCTATGTCAGTTAAGGACTCCTTTCCATTAATTCTGACTCTTCGTTGCACCAGAATGTGATTATATGGCACCAGTAGTGAGTTTAGGACCTTTCCCATACCTCCTCCCATCTTCTTCCCCAAACAACAACAACAACAACAGAGGGGCACGGCGCTGCGCGGGGGGGAGTGTGCGTCCTGACACCGGCTCGGTTAGCCGCCATTGACAATGCGCTCCAGACCATGCGCTCCACGGGGTTACCACAAAGGGGCTGGCTGTCAGCTCCTCGTCAAGGGCGGAGCCTGGTAAACCCCCCCGCACGCACCCAATGAGAAGCAACGTGCCGATTCCACGAGGCGGAGCTAACGAGCCGAGGGCGTGTCACTCCCCGCCGGATATACGCGGCCACGTAGCGGACGTGACGTCAGATGCGCCCCCAGCTTGAGCAGACAAGACGCCATCCGAGCGCTGCGACCTCCCCGCATCTCTAGACCGGACCGGGTCGACCCTGTCCTTGAGCCAAGAGTGCACCTTGAGCCATCGATACCCGCTTTCCTAGCCATCAAACCCCGTGTGAGTCAGCCTTTTGTCCCGTTTATCTGTCGTCTGTTGGGAATAATATAAGAGTGTGTCTAAGTGCTTGTCTTTCTATGCTGTACCTCTCGTCCTTGTAATCTAACCTTCCGTAACAATATAACCTCCTCCGGAGGTCTTGAGAACTGAACCCTGGTGTCGTGTCATTTGAATCCCAGCTGTGTGTCTTTTCCTTCATTGACCTAGCGTAGCGCGATTAGTCAACGTTCGGGTATAATCGGGTAACTTGTGCAGACGTGGTCATACCAAACCGCTCGGTAAATAACATCTAAGCCACGTCTGTAACAATTGGTGTCGAGGAGTGGAATTCGAACCCGGGACTAAATTTATTAGGCCCAAATTTGTAACAATTAGAATCGATTCGGAGCGCGTTTCCCGCGCGAAATTATAACGGCGAAATTTGAATTTGTTTTACGAAAATAAAAACCCGAATTTTGAAAGTCGCGCTATGGCAGACCAAGACAGCTGGGGTCCGGTAGGGGAGAGTGAGGCAGGGTCGGTCCAGGACCAAATTGTGGGACGCGAGGAGAGCGAAGCAGTGAGGGTAGCAGGTTCGCAAAATAGCGCCGTCACGCACGAAGTAGCGGGCGCGCAAAATGGCGCCTCGCAGATGGCCACGGCGTCCACGCCCGCGACCGTGGCAGCGCCCCCGGTGGATTGGAACTTGTTTTTCATACAAATGAAGGCCCTTATGGCCCAGAATAGCGAAGAAATGGAAAGCAGAATGATGGGGGTAATGGGGAACCGGATGGATGCTCAGAGTGAGCGATTGAAGGGCCAATTAGGGGTAATGGGAAACCAAATGGGGGTAATGAGGGACGAAGCGAGGGGTACTGGTGAGAAGGTAGACAAAAATTTTGAGGGGTTAGACAATGGGATAAAAGAGGTGAGAAATGGGTTAATGGGGGTAGAAAACAGAATGGCCGCTCAAGAGAATCAAATGGAAGGGATGCAAAAGGGGTTAGAGGGGGTAGAAAATAGAATGGCTGCCCAGGAGAATCAGATAGAGGGAGTGAAAACTGGGTTAGAGGGGTTAGAGAACAGAATGGAAGGCAAATTGAGGGACATGAGGGACCAAGCGGAAAGGGAAGTTAACCAAATGGGGCAGCAGATAGAGGGGGTCAGAATGGGGGTAGAAACCAAACTGGATGCTCACAGGGAGGAAATGGAGCAGATGAGGGTGGCATCTGGGCAGGAGATGCAAGTGATGGGAGAGGAGATCAGAAGAGGAGTGAGTGAGGAGGTCGGAGGAGTGCGCGAGGAGGTGAGGCACTGTAAGGAGCACATGGAGAAGGAGGTGAGAAAGGGGACTGTAAAGTTACAAGGGGGCATAGAGGTCCTGACGCAGGAGGTGGAACAGCTGACGGAGGGACAAAAAGGACTAACGGAGCAGGTTCAAAGGAACACTGCAGTATTAGGAGGTTTAAAAGCGACACAAAACGACATAAAAAACGACTTAATAGCGACAAAGAGGGAATGTCAGATGGTACGTGAGGGACTGACAACGAGGTTGGACGAGGTGATAGAGGTAATGGAGACGAAGGACCGGCAGGTGAGGACGCACCTGGAAACGGTCAAGGTAGCCTTAGAGGATGAGCTTGAGGAGACGTACCGGGGAATGAAAGAGGTGAAGCAGAAACTAGAAGAAGTGGAAGAAGGGATGAGCGAAATTAAGAAGCGACGGAGAGGGGATAAGAAAGAAATAAAAGAGGAGATAAAAGAATTGGTCCAAAGTCTGTGTTTGGATCGTGATGATGTGCTCATTAACCGGATGAGGGATTCGCAGGTGATGGAGGAGAAGCGAAGAGGAAGAGGACCCGGTGTAAGTGGTGACCAATATGGTCGTGCGTATGATGCGCCAGGGGATTTAATAAGCTTGGGGGTCGAGATAGACCCGGGTGTTCGTGAGAGGCCGTTGGTGAAGTGTGCGACAGGTCTGGTGTGCGAAAAAGGAGGTGTGCGAGAAAGTCCGACTCTGGGGTGTGTGAGGAAAAAGTGCGTGCCAAGGAGTGAGGGTGCTGGCGAGAGTGAGTCGGTCGTAGCGCGTGTGCGAGGGGGCACATGGAAGCGCGGTGTGGTGAGTGTTACAGAGGATGTAACGGGAGAGTGTGCGCGAGAAAGGTGTGTGACGGACAGGTGCATGGGGAAAGAGTGCGCTGTCAAAAGTAAGGAAGAATGCACACCTGTGGTGAGTGTTACAGAGGGTGTAACGGGAGAGTGTGCGCGAGAAAGGTGTGTAACGGACAGGTGCATGGGGAAAGAGTGCGCTGTCAAGAGTAAGGGTGAGTGCGTTGTCAAGAGTGGTGGTGAGAGTATTGAGAGTGACAAGGAGAGTGAGTTGGTTGTGACAGGTGAGCGAGGATGTACACCTGGGATGGAAGGATGCACACCTGGAATGGTAGAGCGTGAGTGGGAATGCACGCTGGAGTTGGTAGTGAGGCACGTGAGTGGGTGTGCGAATGAGAGCACACCTGTGATTGTCACAGAGGAGGTGACAGAGGAGGGGGCGCGAAGAGGTGTATTGGTGAGGTGTGCGAGCAACGAATGTGTGCCACAGTGTTCGGTGGTCAGGTGTGTGACCAAGGCTGTGAGTGGAATGAGGGTACCTGGGTGTGTAAGGAAAGGTACGAGGAGCATGGGCACGGCTGGATGTGTGAGCAAGGAACGGGCTGCGGGATGTAAGCATGCAGGTGAAGCATCGACGTTAGACGGGATAGAGTTTAGAACGACTTATAGCCGAATCGGGCCCTCGGTGCGTGCTGGGCCTCGCTTTGAACGGCCGCGTCCGTGCTCCACTAGGCGGAGCGGGCAGCCCGATAGGAAGGGTCGTTATGGCGACCACGTTTTGTTGAGACGTGCCGGCAGGTCGAGATCGGGACATTGGATGGCTCCACGCCGAGGTGGTGCGTGGGATCTCGGCCCGGGTAAGCCCCCGTCCCTGCCCCGAATGCCGGACGCATCCAGCCGCTGGCACAAAACAACCAGCATCCATTGCTTGGCTTTACGAAGCCGGGCTTTGGACAGGGATTGGCGCACCGAGAGGTATTAGTGAGTCGACTGGGTGATGAGGTTAGTGTTTTGGCCCCAAAATTAGAGAAAAACAAAATTTGGTGATTGGCAAGGGATTGGCAGTAGTGATTGGCAGATGATGGGCAGTGATTGGCAAATTTTTAATTTGTTGAAATTTGATGTGCAAAATTGGTAGTGAGAGACCCCCGATGTGGTGGGATGGAAAATCCACCATCCCTCACAGAGTGGGGGCAAAGGAGCACTAGATTATGGGGTTGATGGCAGTGGAAACTAGCCCGGGTGGGTTAGGTTATTAGTAGGGATCTAGAAGAGATTGACATTAGGTAACGTTAAGTTTAGTTAGTGACTGATACCTGTAGTGGGGACGCAGGTAGATGAGTGTGGATGATAATGACGAGGGAGCGCAATAGTTTAAAGGGACGACTGGGAAGCGCAAGTTTCAGAAGGGAGTAGTTAGCTGAGATGATGCCGTGTGTGTGAGAATTGAACAGGTGTGATTGCACAGGTGTGCAACTGGACAGGTGTGTGGAGCAGTGTGTGAGTAATGAGTGTTGTGGATCAGCGCGAATGCGCTTGGGGAGAGAAGGGTGCAGGTGGCACCAGGTGTGAGAGCACAGGTGTGCCAGTACAGGTGTGTGGAGAGAGTTGGAGTAAGTGGTACGGAGTGGTGTGCATGGTGCGAAGGTGTGGATGGGGGAAGAGTGGACCCCTTTCACGAGTACCCGGGGCGGGTAGTGTAAGTGTTAGGTAGAGGGTGTAGGTAAATTGTGGTTGGATATTGGCATTTGTGGCGCGGTTGCAGAATGGTGTTGTGAATGGGTGCATTAGTGTTGTGGAAATGGCTGGGCGTGTAGCCTGTTAGTGTGTGTAGTTGGTTGGGCACTCCACCACTGTGAGGATGTCGGTCAGGTGAGGCCGCAGGGGGGCTCTGGGAGCCGTTAGTTGTGAGTGGGTGCCTGAGGATCCCGGGTGTGGATCGGGCAGCCCAGTGCCAGAGAGGGCACCGAGTGGGGAGAGAGCCAGAGGGCCTTCCCCAGGTAGTTAGGTTAGGGTAAGGAGCAGGTAAGCTCGGAGGCAACTGCAGTGGTGGAGGTGTGCAGGTGGGTAGACCCACTGGGAGAGGTACACGCCACAGCCCAGAAATTGTGCGAGGGCACCGGGAGATGAATCGGGGGAGTGAGACCCCAAATTGAAAAGCACCACAGTTTGGCCAATGGGAATTGGTTTTTAGAACCCATAGTGTAAGAGGGCCAATGGTTTGGCCGGAGAAAGACCCCGGGTAGTGTAAAGTTGTTAAAGTCATTTAGGAAATAGTTAGGATTGATGAACCTGTCGCACCATACGCAGCCACTTACCTGTGGTGATGATGATGACTCCACACCTGTGTTTTCTTTGTTTTGTTGCAGGAAATGAGATTGCTGTGGATTTGTGAGACGCATCACGACGTGGATGAGACATTGGGGTGATTCCATCTCTCCCTCCCTAGGAGGGACTGATGATGAATTGGTAATGGCAAATTTTGATGTGCAGTTGGAGATGGCAAATTTTGATGAGAGTTGAAAATGGCAAATTTGATTGGTTAGGAGGGAGAGAAGACGAATTTGGTTTATGGGAGGAACGGGGAAGACAGTAGGGATGTTTGTTGATTTGTAAAGTAGATGTTTATGGGTAGTGTTGTGTTTTGTGGATACAGTAAGGGGTAAGGGAGGGGCCATGTAGGTTACCTGGTGGGGGGGGCATACGATAGGAACGTACCTGTCTCACCTGGTTCCCATGTGCCCCCAGTGTGCATCATCTTACATTGCGTGCACTTTTGCGCCCTTACCACCTTACTCACTTGTCTGCTTCTTTTGTCTCCCACCTCCGAGGATCTGGCTTTGGGGTGGAGAGAGAGGAGAGAGAGGTGCTGGCTACGCAGTTGTGGGCCTGCACTTTCGCTGCTTGCTGCTTGGATCGATACACCATATGGACCGCAATGTTTGTGGCCACCCACAATGGACCGCAGCTCTTTTGCGGCCAAGCACCACCCGTGGAAGGACCTATGGGTCAACGTGGCACCTATGCCAAACAGGTGAGCCACTAACAGTTGACACCACTGAAGGCCACAATATAGAAATGGACGCGGTTGGCGCCTTTCTTTATTTTTTGAAAGAGGCAAGAAGGCCAAGTGCACCACACGAAGGCAAGACCAGCGGCAGAACATCGGCCGGCTGCGACACCACCGGTGATTTATAGACACTTTATTGGTGCACCGGATGGTGCTCACTGTGTGATGGGGTGGTGCTTGATGCTTGGAAGGGGTGCTCTGCACATTATTAAAGGCCGTAGGCCACAGAGCACTCGTGGGTTGGTGTATCGATGCTAGCATGCGTGCTCTCTCTATGCATAACATCTGCATGTGTTCCTCCAAAAACAGGTCCTGGATCGTAGTGTAAATATCAGCGTAGTCTTGTGTAAATAATGCTCCCTACCGGCTGTATGTTTAGTTTGAGAATTCTTTCCGGATTCGGTTATCCTGTGGGTGTGTTTCTGTGAGGAGAAGGGTGCAACGTCGCAGGGGGACATATTTACTCATTTGTGAATATCTGTAAAACTGTCGCACTCAGGGTAGAGTTAATAGTAGAGGGAACTACATTGCGTGCCACACTAAAGTAGGTAAAAATTTATCGGGTCGGGACGCCCCGAGGGTAGAGAAGGGTGCAATGTTGCGAATATGGAATTTGGCCTCCATATCCGCTTGTAAATATTCCCCTATTTCCCCAATACTCCCCAACTATCCCCAATCCCCCATTCCCTAGTCCCATTGTCTGTAAACAACAATCAGTAGAGCCGACCTTCCCCTTTTTCCCCCATTAAATGTCGTGCCCAGGTCCACCGCATCTCACGTAGACAACTTTCGGACATCTTGCTAGTTATTCTTAGTCTATGTCAGTTAAGGACTCCTTTCCATTAATTCTGACTCTTCGTTGCACCAGAATGTGATTATATGGCACCAGTAGTGAGTTTAGGACCTTTCCCATACCTCCTCCCATCTTCTTCCCCAAACAACAACAACAACAACAGAGGGGCACGGCGCTGCGCGGGGGGGAGTGTGCGTCCTGACACCGGCTCGGTTAGCCGCCATTGACAATGCGCTCCAGACCATGCGCTCCACGGGGTTACCACAAAGGGGCTGGCTGTCAGCTCCTCGTCAAGGGCGGAGCCTGGTAAACCCCCCCCGCACGCACCCAATGAGAAGCAACGTGCCGATTCCACGAGGCGGAGCTAACGAGCCGAGGGCGTGTCACTCCCCGCCGGATATACGCGGCCATGTAGCGGACGTGACGTCAGATGCGCCCCCAGCTTGAGCAGACAAGACGCCATCCGAGCGCTGCGACCTCCCCGCATCTCTAGACCGGACCGGGTCGACCCTGTCCTTGAGCCAAGAGTGCACCTTGAGCCATCGATACCCGCTTTCCTAGCCATCAAACCCCGTGTGAGTCAGCCTTTTGTCCCGTTTATCTGTCGTCTGTTGGGAATAATATAAGAGTGTGTCTAAGTGCTTGTCTTTCTATGCTGTACCTCTCGTCCTTGTAATCTAACCTTCCGTAACAATATAACCTCCTCCGGAGGTCTTGAGAACTGAACCCTGGTGTCGTGTCATTTGAATCCCAGCTGTGTGTCTTTTCCTTCATTGACCTAGCGTAGCGCGATTAGTCAACGTTCGGGTATAATCGGGTAACTTGTGCAGACGTGCTCATACCAAACCGCTCGGTAAATAACATCTAAGCCACGTCTGTAACAATATATATATATATATATATATATATATATATATATATATATATATATATATATATATATATATTGTTGCGAATATGGAATTTGGCCTCCATATCCGCTTGTAAATATTCCCCTATTTTCTCCAATACTCCTCAACTTTCCCCAATCCCCCATTCCCTAGTCCCATTGCATGTAAATAACAATCAGTAGAGCCGACCTTCCCCTTATTCCCCCATTAAATGTCGTGCCCAGGTCCACCGCACCACACGTAGACAACTTTCGGACATCTTCCTAGCTATTCTTATTCTATGTCAGTTAAGGCCTCGTCTCCATTAATTATGACTCTTCGTTGCACCAGAATGTGATTATATGGCATCAGTAGTGAGTTTAGGACCTTTCCCATACCTCCTCCCATCTTCTTCCCCAAACAACAACAATAACAACAACTACAACAACAATTACAACTACAACTACGACTACAACAACAGAGGGGCGGGGAGTGTGCGTCCTCACACCGGCTCGGTTACCCGCCATGACCATGCGCTCCACGGCGTTACCCCGAAGGGGCTGGCTGTCAGCTCCTCGTCAGGGGCGGAGCCAGTAACCCCCCCACGCACCCAATGAGAAGCAACGTGCCGATTCCATCTGGGGCGGAGCTAACGAGCCGAGGGCGTGTCACTCCCCGCCGGATATACGCGGCCCTGCGCCGGACGTGACGAGAGATGCGCCTCAGCTTGGAGAGAGAAGCCACCGCCACCCCCAGCGCGACGATACCTCCCCGCATCTTTGGACCGGACCGGACCGTACTGTACCCTGCCCCGAGCCCAGGAGGACCTGGAGCCATCGATACCCGCTTTCCTGTCATCAACCCCCGTGTGAGTCAGCCGTTGTCCCGTTTGTCTGTCGTCTGTCCGGGGTTAATATAAGAGTGTGTCTAAGTGCCTGTCTTTCTGTGATTATACCTCTAGCCCCTGTAATCTGACCTTTCCGTACGAATATAATCTCCTCCGGAGGTCTTGAGAATTGAAACATTGGTGTCGTATTGTGTTATTGTAATCCAGCCGGGTGTCTTCTTTTTCTTATTGAGCCAGCATCGCGCGACTAGTCAACGTTCGGGCACAATCGGGTAACTTGTGCAGACGTGGTCATACCATAAAACCGCTCGGTAAATAACATCCAAGCCACGTCTGTAACAATTGGTTGTCAGGAGTTGGATTCGAACCTGGGACTAAATTTATTTAGCCCAAATTTTGGACACCAATTGTGTTAGTACGGTAACAATTGGTGTCGGGAGTGAGATTCGAGGCCCGACCAAATTTTGAAAAAAAAAAACGAATAGAGGAAGAAAAAAAAATAATTTGGTCAAAATTTGGAGCGGCCGAAATTTGTTTTGTGTTACGAAACTCGAATTTTGAAAGTCGCGCTATGGCGGATCAAGACGGCTGGGGTCCGGTAGGGGAGAGTGAAGCAGGGTCGGTCCAGGACCAAATTGAGGGACATGAGGGACATGAGGAGAGCGAAACAGCGGGGGTAGCAGACGCGCGAAATGGCGCCTCGCACATAGCTACGGCGGCCGCACCCGCTGCACAAGTGGGAGGGATGGCCCAGATGCAGGTCCTCATGGAGCAATTTATGGCGCAAATGCAGGCGTCCCTCAAACTGCAGAGTAACCAATTGGGGGTAATGGGGAACCGGATGGATGCTCAGGGTGAGCGATTGGAGGACCAAATGGGGGTAATGGGGAACCGGATGGATGCTCAGAGTGAGCAAATGAGGGTTGATAGTGGGCGATTAGAGGGCCAAATGAGGGGTACCGGTGAGAAGTTAGACAATAATTTTGAGGAGTTAGACAAGAAAATTGGGAAGTTAGACAATAATTTTGAGGGGTTAGACAACGGGATAAAAGAGGTGAAACATGGGTTAACGGGGGTAGAAAATAGAATGGCTGCCCAGGAGAAGCAGATAGAGGGGGTCAGAATGGGGGTAGAAACCAAACTGGATGCTCACAGGGAGGAAATGGAGCAGATGAGGGTGGCATCTGGGCAGGAGATGCAGGTGATGGAGGAGAAGCGAAGAGGAAGAGGACCCGGTGTAAGTGGTGACCAATATGGTCGTGCGTATGATGCGCCAGGGGATTTGATAAGCTTGGGGGTCGAGATGGACCCGGGTGTTCGTGAGAGGCCGTTGGTGAAGTGTGCGACAGGTCTGGTGTGCGAAAGAGGAGGTGTGCGAGAAAGTCCGACTCTGGGGTGTGTGAGGAAAAAGTGCGTGCCAAGGAGTGAGTGTGCTGGCAAGAGTGAGTCGGTCGTAGCGCGTGTGCGAGGGGGCACATGGAAGCGCGGTGTGGTGAGTGTTACAGAGGGTGTAACGGGAGAGTGTGCGCGAGAAAGGTGTGTGACGGACAGGTGCATGAGGAAAGAGTGTGCTGTCAAGAGTAAGGGTGAGTGCGTGGTCAAGAGTGGTGGTGAGAGTAGTGAGAGTGACCAGGAGAGTGAGCTGGTTGTGACAGGTGAGCGAGGATGTACACCTGGGATGGAAGGATGCACACCTGGAATGGTAGAGCGTGAGTGGGAATGCACGCTGGAGTTGGTGGTGAGGCACGTGGTTGGGTGTGCGAATGAGAGCACACCTGTGATTGTCACAGAGGAGGTGACCGAGGAGGGGGCGCGAAGAGGTGTATTGGTGAGGTGTGCGAGCGACGAATGTGTGCCAAAGTGTTCGGTGGTCAGGTGTGTGACCAAGGCAGTGAGTGGAATGAGGGTACCTGGGTGTGTAAGGAAAGGTACGAGGAGCATGGGCACGGCTGGATGTGTGAGCAAGGAACGGGCTGCGGGGTGTAAGCATGCAGGTGAAGCATCGACGTTACACGGGTTAGAGGTTAGAGCGACTTTTAGCCGAAGCGGGCCCTCGGTGCGTGCTGGGCCTCGCTTTGAACGGCCGCGTCCGTGCTCCACCAGGCGGAGCGGGCGGCTGGATGGGAAGGGTCGTCATGGCGACCACTTTCTGTTGAGGCATTCCGGCAGGTCGAGATCGAGCCATGGGATGGCTCCGTGCCGAGATGGTGCGTGGGATCTCGGCCCGGGTAAACCTCCTTCCCTGCACCGAGTGCTGGACGCATCCAGCCGCTGGCACAAAACAACCAGCATCCATTGCTTGGCTTTACGAAGCCGGGCTTTGGACAGGGATTGGCGCACCGAGAGGTATTAGTGAGTCGACTGGGTGATGAGGTTAGTGTATTGGACCCAAAATTAGAGAAAAACAAAATTTGATGATTGGCAAGGGATTGGCAGTAGTGATTGGCAGATGATGGGTAGTGATTGGCAAATTTTTAATTTGTTGGAATTTGGTGTGCCAAATTGATAGTGAGAGACCCCCGATGTGGTGGGATGGCAAATCCACCATCCTTCCCATGTGGGGGCAAATGCGCAATAGTTTATGGGGTGTATGGCAGTGAAAACTAGCCCGGGTGGGTTAGGATATTGTGTGTAGGGATCTAGAAGATGACATTAGGTAACGTTAAGATTAGTTAGTGACTGATACCTGTAGTGGGGACGCAGGTAGATTAGTATGGATGATAATGACGAGGGAGCGCAATAGTTTAAAGGGACGACTGGGAAGCGCAAGTTTCAGAGGGGAGTAGTTAGCTGAGATGATGCCGTGTGTGTGAGGATTGAACAGGTGTGATTGAACAGGTGTGATTGAACAGGTGTGATTGCACAGGTGTGCAACTGGACAGGTGTGTGGAGCAGTGTGTGAGTAGTGAGTGTTGTGAATCAGCGCGAATGCGCTTGGGGAGAGAAGGGTGCAGGTGGCACCAGGTGTGAGAGCACAGGTGTGCAAGTACAGGTGTGTGGAGAAAGTTGGAGTAAGTGGTACGGAGTGGTGTGCATGGTGCGAAGGTGTGGATGGGGGAAGAGTGGACCCCCATCACGGATACCCGGGGCGGGTAGTGTAAGTGTTAGGTAGAGGGTGCAGGTAAATTGTGGTTGGATATTGGCATTTGTGGTGCGGTTGCAGAATGGTGTTGTGAATGGGTGCATTAGTGTTGTGGAAATGGCTGGGCGTGTAGCCTGTTAGTGTGTGTAGTTGGTTGGGCACTCCACCACTGTGAGGATGTCGGCCAGGTGAGGCCGCAGGTGGGCTCTGGGAGCCGGTAGAGTTGTGGATGGGGCCTGAGGATCCGGAGGACGGACCCGGGTAGCCCAGTGCCAGAGAGGGCACCGAGTGGGGAGAGTGCGAGAGGGCCTTCCCCAGGTAGTTAGGTTAGGGTAAGGAGCAGGTAAGCTCGGAGGCAACTGCAGTGGTGGAGGTGTGCAGGTGGGTAGACCCGCTGGGAGAGGTACACGCCACAGCCCAGAAATTGTGCGAGGGCACCGGGAGATGAATCGGGGGAGTGAGACCCCAAATTGAAGCGCACCACAGTTTGGCCAATGGGAATTGGTTTTTAGAACCCATAGTGTAAGAGGGCCAATGGTTTGGCCGGAGAAAGACCCCGGGTAGTGTAAAGTTGTTAAAGTCATTTAGGAAATAGTTAGGATTGATGAACCTGTCGCACCATACGCAGCCACTTACCTGTGGTGATGATGATGACTCCACACCTGTGTTTTCTTTGTTTTGTTGCAGGAGATGAATCGCTGTGTGGATTTGTGAGACGCATCACGACGTGGATGAGACATTGGGGTGATTCCATCTCTCCCTCCCTAGGAGGGACTGATGATGAATTGGTAATGGCAAATTATGATGTTGAGTTGGAGATGGCAAATTTTGATGAGAGTTGAAAATGGCAAATTTGATTGGTTAGGAGGGAGAGAAGACGAATTTGGTATATGGGAGGAACGGGGAAGACAGTAGGGATGTTTGTTGATTTGTAAAGTAGATGTTTATGGGTAGTGTTGTGTTGTGTGGATACAGTAAGGGGTAAGGGAGGGGCCATGTAGGTTACCTGGTGGGGGGGGGGGCGTACGATAGGAACGTACCTGTCTCACCTGGTTCCCATGTGCCCCCAGTGTGCATCACCTTACATTGCGTGCACTTTTGCGCCCTTACCACCTTACTCACTTGTCTGCTTCTTTTGTCTCCCACCTCCGAGGATCTGGCTTTGGGGTAGAGAGAGAGGAGAGAGAGGTGCTGGCTGCGCAGTTGTGGGCCTGCACTTTCGCTGTTCGCTGCCTGG